>NW_026948249.1:300000-468900 GCF_963921235.1 Mobula hypostoma | reverse complement strand
GAGGTGAGACAAAGATGGAAGAGAGACAGTAGTGGAAGACAGAGGATAGAGTGAGGTGTGGGGGTCGGGAGAAACGTGAGAGGCAGGAGATGAGAGACGTCGGAGAGAAGTGAGAAACAGAGGCAGGAGAGAGGTGAGAGACAGAGAGGAGTGAGAGACGGAGAGGGGGAGAGAGAGAGGGAGGGGAGGGATAGTTAAGGGACAGAGAGGGGTGAGACACGCAGAGGCTGTGTGGGGTAAGAGACTGAGAGGGGGAGAGAGAGGGTGAGAGGGGGAGTTCCGAGGGAGAGAAAGAGAGGGGAAGAGAGGAAGGTGGAAATCAGAAGAGATCGTGAGAGGGGAAGAGGGAGAGGGAGAGATGGCCGGTAAGAAAAAGGAAGGGGAGCGTTTGGGATATAGGGTTGAAAGGTGTGGGTAGAGATCGTGGAAACGGAAGGGGAGCGTTGAGGGGAGAAGGGGTGAGTGTGGGAGAGGGAGATGTACTTGGAAGTGGAGAGAAATCTGTGTTAACTCTGTCTGAGAACTTTAGCTTCAGATTAACGGAGCGCACCAAGTTTTAGTATTTGGTTCCCTGGAAGTGGAGTCACAGGTAGACGGGGCGGTGAAGGCGGCGTTTGATATGCCCGCAATCGTCGGACCGGGCACCGGCTACAGGAGACGGGATCTCAGGCCGCGATTGTACATGTCGTCGGAGAGGCCGCCGCACTTGGAGAACCTGCGCTCGGGTTTGGCCGCCGTCCTCTCGGAAAGATGCCACTGAGCTGGAAAGAGCGCAGAAGGAGATTTACGAGGATGTCGCGGACTCGAGGGACTGAGTTACGGAGAGAGGTCGGGCAGGTTGGGATTTTATTCCCTGGAGCATAGGGGTGACCTGACAGAGGTGTGTAAAACCACCAGGGACACAGACAGGGTGAAGGAAAACAGTATTTTCCCCGGGCTCGGAGAGTTAAAATCCAGCGGGCACAAGTTTAAGGTGATAGGGAAAATGAGTTTAATAGGGGACTTGAGGGGAAACTTTTCACACAGAGGTTGGTCTGTCTATGGAACGAGCTGCCAGGGGAAGTGGTCGAGGGAGGGAGGGGAGAGGAGAGGAGCGAGGGGAGAGGAGTGGAGAGAGGAGACACTATAACAGAGGGGTGCGATAGTTCGGAGGGAGAGATAGAGGCTTGGAGAGAGGGGATCTCTACCACGAGGGGAAAAGCGGCGCGGGAGAGGGCGAAGGCCTGGTGGAGATCTGTGCTTGGGGCATGAGGATTGGTTCGCCAGCGTACTGGGGGCAGGGGGTAGACACTCAACAGCGGCATCCGCTGTAGCAGTACCCACTGCAGGGGAAGATGCAGATGTTTTGCGAGTACAGGATAACGGCGGGAGTGCAGACCAGAACACAGACCACATTCGCAAACAGGCAGGCGATGGTCCGCCGTGGGGAGTGAATGGGAGAGAGGGAGAGAGGGAGAGAGAGAGAGGGAGAGAGAGAGAGAGAGAGAGAGAGAGAGAGAGAGAGAGAGAGAGAGAGAGAGAGAGAGAGAGAGATAAATGGAGAAGTGACAGGGAGAAGGAGGAGGGGAGAGAGAGTAGAAAGGGAGAGACAGAGAGAGGGGGAGAAAGAAAGAAAGAAAGATAATTTTGAAAGGGAAATGAGAGTAGACAGACAAAGCAGAAAGGGAAATCAGTGAGACGGGGGAGAGAAAGAGAGAGTGTGTGTGGAAACAGAAGGAGAGAAGTTGAAAAGGGATAAGACAAGAGATAGAGAGAGAGTGAGAGGGAGGAGGGAGAGAAAAGAGGGGTTAAGAGACAGAGGGGATGGAGAAAGAGAGGGGGATAGGGGAGACAGTGAGAGCGCAGAGAGAGGGGATGAAATTGGAGAGGGCTGAGAGAGAATGGGAAAGGGTGGAAGGGAAGAGAGGGGAGAGCCAGAGATGGGAGGGGGTTAAGTTGAAGGAGCGGGAGTAGAGAGAGTGAGAGGGGGGAGAGGGGAGGGGGAGAGTGGCAGGGAGAGAGAGATGGGTGGGAGAAGAGAGTGAGAGAGAGGGAGGGAGAGACGTGAGGAGAGAGGAGGGAGGGAGGGAGAAAGTACGTGGAGAAGGAGTGGAGGAGATACAGAGAGAATTGTGGAAAGGGAAAGGAGCGAGTAACAGGAGAGAGAGAAGGAAAGATTGGGAGAGAGGGGGATGGGGAGAGACAGAGGGGGGAGAGAGGGGGTTGGGGTGGAGAGAGAGAGGAAGTGGAAAGGCAGAGGGGCGAGAGAGAGAGAGAGTGGTCGAAAGGGAGAGGGTGTAAGGGCAGAGAGAGTGGAAGGGGAAAGGGGAGGGAGACAGAGAGAGACAGAAGGTAGAAAGAGAGAGTGAGGAGGGATAGAGAGGGGGAGAACTATAGGGCGGAGATGAAGGTGAGTGAGAGAGAAAGGTGTGTATATGAGAGAGAGAGAGTTGAGAGACAGGGGTGAGAGACAGAGAAAGTGATGGGGAGAGGGTGAAAGTCAAAAGGGAGAGGGGTTAGGGAGGGTGAGGGGAAGTGGAATGGGAGAGGGGCGAGTGACGGTGGGGGGGGCGGTGGTAGTGCATCCTGACACCTGCATCACTGTCTGGTATTGGGGGGAAGAGCTTCTGCACAGGACCGAAAGAAGCTGCAAAGGGTTGTGAATTTAATCGGCTCCATCTTGGGTTAAAGTGAAAGTTTGTCCCGCGCCTTGTGGCCAATCAAGCCGGTTTTTATGACGGTTTCTGTGTCGTGAAGCGACTGAGAGTACGAGACTTCCGCCCCCCTCCCCCGGATAGGACGCCAGTCTACCGCGAGGTTAACCCCCAGCATTTGTCGGTACCCATTTTCAGCGGGGTGGACTGGAGTGTGTGGTTAAGTGCCTTGCTCAAAGACACAACACGCTGCCTTGGCCGAGACTCGAAACCACGACCTTCAGATCGTGAGCCCAAAGCCCTAACTACTTGGCCACGCACCAACAAATTTGTAGTAGCCTACAAATTACACAAGAAATCTTCAGGGAGCAGTGGCTCAGAAAGGCAGCGTCCATTATTAAGGACCTCCAGCACTCAGGACATGCCCTTTTCTCACTGTTACAATCAGGTAGGAGGTACAGAAGCCTGAAGGAACACACTCAGCGATTCAAGAACAGCTTCTTCCCCTCTGCCATCCGATTCCTAAATGGACATTGAACCCTTGGACACTACCTCACTTTTTAGATAGATAGAGAGATAGATAAATATTTTTTTGATCCCGAGGGAAATTGTGTTTCGTTACAGCCGCACCAACCAAGAACAGAGGATAAATATAGCAATACAAAAACCACAAACAATCAAACAACAATATGCAATCTATGCCAGATGGAAAATAAGTCCAGCACCAGTCTATTGGCTCAGGGTGTCTGACCCCCCACGAGAGAAGCTGCAAAGTTCGATGGCCACAGGCAGGAACGACCTCCCGTGCCGCCCAGTGTTCAATCTCGGTGGAATGTGGCCGAAGTCCAACGGTGAAAAGTTCAATATTCAGTCTACAAACACGTTATTCGATCCTAATATGACCAGGATTGCAACATTGCAACATCCGTTGTTAACCAGAACAGTAAGCACCCAACTGCTTCACGCTTACCGCTCTCAGTGCACTTCCGGTCAGCCGGAATTTCTGGCAGCCGTCCATGGAGAAGTTTTGATCGGGTTTGTCCTCGTGCAGCCCCGTTCCGGTAAAACACATCACACTGCACTCCCGAAATGTTCTCTGACGCCTGGCTAGCGCCGTGAACTCGTCCATTTTATTACCCACCGAACTTCTCTTCTCCATAAGTCTCTGTTGTCTCGACCCGGTCCTCTTTCCTCGACTTTGTGATCCCCTCTGCATCCTCTGTGTGTTTTCCTCCAGATTTCAGCAGGGGTGTCCGCCGCTCTGCTCGCTAAACCGGCCGGCATAAGCGCAAGCAGCTGGTCCCAGGAATGAACAATGCGACCATGCTTCTGTCCCGCGTGTCGGGATGTAACTATTTCCAGCGCTAAAAATCCAAATAAAACTCTCTCTACCAGCATATTAGAGAGGGTGCAGCTTCGACGTGTTACCGAGAAAAAAAATACAAAAAAAAACGTAAGTTAAAAGTAAGAAGAAGAAAGTAAGAATACTGAACGGAACGGCTATACCAGGCTGCATGCACGACCGGCGCATGCGCACATGCATTACTACATGACAATAAAAGAGGACTGCGTGTCTTCATAATCTAAATCTAAAGCCCTAGGAACAAGCCTGTGGCTATCCACACGACTAATGTCTCTCATCATCCTATACACCTGCATGAATTTCCTGCATGCTTCTCTCCAGGCTAAATAAGGCGATGAGCTCACTGTGGTTTTGACGTCCTTCAGGGCTCTGGATGAAGTTGGTTAAACTCCTTCCTCCCCGCTCTTTTCAACGTTTTGTGTCATTTTCACTCATTTCAAAGGTCTATGTCTCAGACAACTGGGTTGTTGCAATGCGCCTCTAAAGTCTGACAGCAGACTAGTGAGTGAATCTTCGATGGAGCAGAGTCAGAAATCAAAGAGTTATCAGCCTGAGTCAGGGCTTTGGGGCTCCTGAAAGAGATGGGACCTGGAGTTTACCAGGAGGAGCAGGAAGAGGAATCAGACCGGTAGGATGTGGCTGCAAATGAAAGATCAGAAACATTTTGAAACAGTTTGAAAACAAAAGGTGGTTAATTTCTGCAAAATACTGGAGGAAATCAACAAATCAGGCTGCAAATGTGGAGAGGAATAAATGGACAACGTTTATGCTGAGCCCCTTCAGCATGTCTAGACTGTGCACTCCTCTGCTTAGTTGCTCCCTGAAGTGCGGAGTTCCTCCAGCATTTTGTGTGCGCGTCTCTGTACTGTATTTCCAGCAACTGTAGAATCTCTTGTGTTTTATATCTACAATTGTAAGAGGATTGTAATTTGGCATTAGATACACGTTGATATTGAGTATATTGTTTATGGGAGCCGCTTTCTGCGATAAAAACAGCTGCTGAATTTTCTATGCACACAAAAAAAACCTGAGCTAGGGACATGGAACAGGTGCTTCCAGAAACTTCTAATGGCACCGTGATTACCCATAAATCCCTGCGTTACAAATTTCGCCGTCGCCGAAGCACCGATCAAATGCGCAGGCGTCAGCGTGGTGACGTTCCCGAATATCACGCATGCGCGCAGTACACAAAGGCATGAGAAGAGCGGCGGCAGGTAAGAGCGAGTCTCCGGGGGTAAGAGAGAAGGGAGAGAGGGGAGAAGGAGGAAGGTGGTTGGGGGTGTTCAAAACCGACTTCGGGAATATTGCTGTGACCCGCAATCCCGGGACAGTCCTGCTCTCTTCCCTCTCTCTCAGCCCCACCATCCGTACACGGGCCCCGGGGAGCTTCCGGCTGATGAGGGAATGGGAACCGATGGATCTCTCAGACAGAGCTGAGCTCCAGCTGTCTAAATGCAAGGATCGGGAACTCGGAGAAAGGGAACAAAATCTTTTACATCAGCTGTTGAGAAAATCACCTTTGTTCTGCCTCCAGTCACAAACAAGAGAAAATCTGCAGAGAGGGCACAGTTTTAAGGTGCTTGGAAGTAGGTGCGAAGGAGATGTCAGGGGTGTTGTGTTCTTTATACGTACCGTGGGTTACTAATAACAAACCATATTCTGGCAGAATTGAACTTTCATTTAACAGCAACAAAACCACGTCTTACACTGCCATGCTTCTCGATCATTCTTCATTTCTGCTCATGCTCAGAACTGTCCAGTCACGTCCTGACACGTGATATCACCTCAAGGGGTGAGTTTTTTGACACAGAGTGGTGAGTGCGTGGAATGGGCTGCCAGCGACTGTGATGAAGTTTGATACAATAGGGTCTTTTAAGAGGCTCCTAGATAGGTACATCGCTCGTAGAAAAATAGAGGGCTGCGGGGAACTCTAGGAAATTTCTAAAGTAAGTACTGTTCGGCACAGCATTGTGGGCCGAAGGGCCTGTATTGTGCTGTATTGTATTGTGTTGCATAAATGGGGAAGTCACTTACCCATGACCTCTGGTTGTCGTCCCACCCAACATCAGTGGAAAAAGCTGCTTGCATTTACCCTATCTATACCCTCATACTTTTGTGTACTTCCAACAAATCCTCAAAGTAATGTATAATTTCCTTCTTTATGTTTAGAGCCTATATTATTTGTGTAAAATATTGAGGGGCATTGTTTGTGTGGATAGCCAGAGGCTTTTCCCAGGGCTGAAATGGCTAACAAGAGGGGTGCAGTTTTAAGGTGCTGGAAGTAGGTACCGAGGGGATGTCAGTGGTAAGTTTTTTTACACAGAGTGGTGGGTGTGTGGAATGCACTTTCAGCAGCGGTGGACAAGGCAGATACAATAGGGTCTTTTAACAGCCTCTTTGATAGGTACATGGAGCTCAGTAAAATAGAGGGCTATGCGCCAGGGAAAATCTAGGCAGTTTCTAGAGTAAGTTACATGGTTGGCACAATATTGTGGGCTGAATGGCCTGGAATATGCTGTAGATTTCTATGTTCTATGTTGAACAGCGAAATAACTTTGGCTATCCTATAATCCTCTGATAACTCCCCCGTCACTAAGGATGATTTAATTATCTCTGCTAGGGCCCCGACAATTTCTGCACTTGCCTCCCATAGGGTCCAAGGGAGCACCTTGTCATGCCCTGGAGATTTATTCACCCTAGTCTGCCTCAGGGTAGCAAACATCTCCTCTTCTTCAATCTGTACAGGGTCCACAGTTTTAGTGTCGCTTTCCCACACTCTCATTGACACTCTGTCCATCTCCTGAGTAAATAGAGATGAAAAAAATATTTAAGATCTCCCCCATCTGCTTTGGTTCCACACGTGGATTGCCATTCAACTTTGTGCCTTGCAGTCCTTTTGCTCTTAAGCTATCTCCAGAATCCCTGAGGATTATCCTTCATCTTTTCTGCAAGGGGAATCTCATGCTTTCTTTTAGCCATCCTGATTTATTTCTTACGTGTTGTCTTGCATTTCTTATACTCCATAAGAACCTGCCTGCCTATCCCTGTTACGGAACTCCATTTTGTGCTTCACCAGGGTCTCAATATCTCTTGAAAACCAAGGTTCCCTGCAGTTTCTATCTTTACCTTTTATTCTGACAAGCACATACCCACTTTGTACTTTCAAAATGTTTGCTTTGAAGGCCTCAATTCACCAACCACCTTTGCCATAAAGCAGCCTGTCCCAATCCACAGTTGCCAGATCCTAGTGTCATAATTCCAGGTGTTGATCCATGCCCTGAACACATCCGCCTTTCCTATGCTGCTCCTTGTATTGAAATATACAGGATTGAGCATATTCACTGCACCATGCTCAACGTTTTTCATTCCTGAGTTTGTTTGAGGACTGAACAACATCTGTCTCCACAACCTCTCCACTCTCTGTTCTTTGTTCAGGCTCCCATTCCCCCTGCAACTTTAGTTTAACCCTCCCCTACCCCCTCCTCCCACCATGCAGCGCCATCACCCCTTTGGCTTTCATCTCCCAGATCAATAAAAAGGAGGTGCATACCAGGTACAGGCAGATAGGAACAAATGGGGTACTTACGAGATACAGGAAATTCAAGTGAACACTTATGAAAGAAATAAAAGCAGACATGAGGTTGCCCCAGCAGACAAGGTGAAGGAGAATGCTCATGGATTCTGCAGATATGTTTAGAATCAACATTTAATAAAGATATTGGTCTATAAGATGCACATTGAGCAGGGTCTTTATCCTTCTTTAGTATTAAAGAAATTGATGCTCTATTAAAAGATTCAGGAAGTTTACCAAGTTTCAAAGAAGCCTCAAAAACCCTACAGAGCCAAGGAATCAATAAAGAAGCAAAACATTTATAAAATTCAACGGTAAACCCATCAGGGCCAGGAGCTTTCCCCAGATTCATAGAAAAAATAACATTCTTAATCTCATCCATTGTAATGGAAGTATCTAATAAAGAAGACATATCCTGTGAAATCTGAGGGAAGTCTAACTTATCTAAAAAATCATTCATATATTTAGAATCTCGAGGAGACTCTGATTGATATAAAGAAGAATAAAAATCACAAAAGGTTTGATTAATCCCCACATGATCCAGTATCAATCGATCATTTTGGTTATAAATCTGATTGATTTGAGATTTAACATAATTAGATTTCAATTGATTAGCCAGCAGCTTGCCAATTTTGTCACTGTGAACATAAAAGTCACTTCTTGTTTTCTTTAATTGGTTTACAATCGAGGACGAGAGTAGTAAACTGTGTTCCATTTGAAGTTCAGTTCTTTGTTTGTATAACTCCTCAGAAGGAGCCATAACATATTTCTTATCAATTTCTTTAATCTTGTCCACAATTGCCATCTCCTCCTGCTTCTGTTTCTTCCTCAAAGCAACAGAATACGAAATAATCTGCCCCCGAATATAGGCTTTAAAAGTGTCCCAAAGAGTGTTAACCGAAATATCTTCTGTATGGTTAATTGTAAAAAAAAGCTCAATCTGTTCATTCATAAAATTAACAAAGTCCGAGTCCTGAAGCAACAGCGAATTAAAACGCCATTGTCTATTATTTGGTATATTGGCCATAATTTTAATAGAAAGCTTAAGTGGAGCATGATCCGAAATGGTTATAGAATCATAATCACATTTAATCACTGAAGGAATAAGACGAGAATCAATGAAAAAATAATCAATTCTTGAATAGGAATGATGAACATGTGAAAAGAAGGAAAAATCTTTTTCCTGAGGATGCAGAAAACGCCAAATGTCCGTCGACCCAGAATCAGAAAGGAAAAAATTAATCAGATTTGCAGATTTATTAGGTAAAGTCCGTAAAGGAGCCGAACGGTCCAAAGCTGGAGACAAACAGGTATTAAGATCTCTGCCCCAGATCAATGAAAACTCGTTCAAATTCGGAAACTGATCAAACAATGATTTATAAAATTCCGGACAATCCATATTAGGAGCATAAACATTAACCAAAACTACTTTTTTATTAAATAGTAAACCACTAACCAATAAAAATCTACCATTCGGATCAGAGATAATATCCTGTTGTATAAAAGTAACTGAGGAATCTATAAAAATAGAGACGCCTCGAATCTTAGCATTGGAGTTCGAATGAAATTGTTGTCCCTTCCAGAATTTGAAAAAACGTAGTCTGTCCCCCCTCCGTACATGGGTCTCTTGTAAAAATAAAATTTGTGCTTTAAGTCTCCGGAACACTTTAAAAACTTTTTTCCTTTTAATAGGATGATTAAGACCGTTAGTATTCCAGGAGACAAAATTAATAATAGACTCCATAAATCCTAAAGTCAACCCACAACAAGGAGGATTGACGATAGGCGCGACCCACAAACCCGGAGAGGAAACAGAACATACAAAAGATACCGGGAAAAAGGACGCAACCAGTACTTCAATAATGTATATAGCCCAAAGAGAAACAAACTAAAACGTGAAGCCCCTCCCACCACCCCCCCCCCGCCCCAAGACCCCAAGGCAAAATGTAAAGCAGACCCGCCAGAAAGAAGCAAGCACTAAAACTACCCCCATGACTTCCGGTATACGCTCCCTAAAAAAAAAGGTATAAATATGAAAAGGATCAGCTAATTGTAAAACAGTAAAAAAGTAAAAAAAAAGGTAGCTCAATTAAAATACACACAGAACAGAACAAAAGCCGGAAAATATATATTAAAAAAAAACCACAATAAACCTCAAACCCATGAATAGACACAGCAACAAGAAAAAATAAGATTATTGACATAAAGTGGTTATAAAAAGCAAAACAGAATAAAATTTAAAAAAACTACAAAATTTAAGGCCACACAGGAAATACGTAAGATGACAAAAGGGAAGTAACCACCCAGAATCCCCTGGGAAAAGAAAGAAATGACGCAGTTAAAAAGAAAGTTTAGCAACCATATTAAGAAATCAAAAATAAACTTTTCTGCCCAAATAGGGCACGAAAAAGTTAAAACCAACCAATTCACAGCCTCCGATCAACGGAGATAATTAAAAAAAAAGCAATTAAGATGTTGAAGATGAAAATTGATCCAGATAACTCTGGGCATCCGATGGAGAATCAAAAAAACGAAGGGCTCCATCTGACATGCGAATCCTTAGACGTGCAGGGTACAGCAGCGCTGGTCTTAAGTCCATCTTATAGAATTCCGACATCACGGATCTGTAACGAACCCGTTGGTCCCAGATTGGTTTACTGAAATCTTCCACGAATCGGAACTTAAGATCCGAAAAATCAATGAAACCTTTAGATCGAGCGAATCGAAACAGTCTCTCCTTGTCTTGAAAGTAATGAAAACGTAAGATAACATGCCTAGGTCTATCTGACCTAGACGAGTATGATGGGATTCTGTGAACACGATCCAGAAGCGGTGGTTGGTCAGGAAATATAGTAGGGAATGCATCTTTTAAAAGTTGAGAAAAATATTTCATGGGGTTGTTAGATTCCACAGCTTCCCTCACCCCGATCATTCGTAAATTCTGCCGTCGCATTCTAGATTCCAAGTCAGAGTTTTTAAAAGTCAAAAAGTCAAGTTTCTTCTTCATTACATTAATTGTTTCTTCGATTTTCCCCATCTTAAGCTCAGTTTGTTGCGCGAATTTTTGAAGATCAGATATAGCCGACTGATGTTCCGCAATAAATGTTTGCATCTTATCAATTGAATCGGCAATTTTCTGGAGATTAGTTGAGATTTCCGTATGAATCAGGTCTTTAACAGGTCCTGCAATTTCCGTACGAATCATCTCCCTAACAGAGGTTGAAATTTCCCTCTGAATTAACTCCGATATCGCTTTCAAAGTCACCGGTGATTCAGTCGGGGGGAGATCCGTAGCTTTCGGTTTAACCGGAGGTTTACCATCCTTGCCGTTTTCCCCGTTCTTAGACATAGCAGATCTAAGTATCATCCAATTGTCGGAGAATTCAGTTTAATTCAAAGTATTGTAAGAATTGATGCCTTAATGGTTAATTAAAGTATAGCTGACCATAGAGAAAAAAAACTCAGAGGTAATGGAGCGAGTCAAGAACGCGACTTCACTCCATGAGCGCTACCGGAAGTCCCGGATTCTGCAGATATGTTAAGAGCAAAAAGATTGCAAGTTAAAAAATTAATCCTCTGCAAGATCAGAATGGTAATCCATATGAAGAGACAAAATAGATGTGGGAGATTTTCTTACATCCGTATTTACACAGGAAATGGACACAGAGTCTATGGAAGTGAGGCAAAGCAGCATCAACTTCATAGACCCTGTACAGATTACAGAGGAGGAGGTGTTTGCTGTCTGAAGGCAAATTAGCATGGATAAATCCCCAGGGCCTGACAAATTGTTCCCTGTGACTCTGCGGAAGACAAGTTCAGAAATTGTCGGGGCCCAAGCACAGATATTTAAATCATCCTTAGTGACAGGTGAGGTACTGGAGGATTGGAGGACAGCCAATGTTGTTCCGCTGTTCAAGAAAGGCTCGAAAAATAAACTAGAAATTATACGTTAGTGAGCCTGACATCAGCAGTGGGAACGTTATTTGAATGTGTGTGCAGGAACCAGATATACAAGTATTGAAAAAGATTTTGGCACGTTGGCCTTTATGAACCAAAGTACTGACAACAATGGTACAAGCCATTGGTGAGGCCTAATTTGGAGTATTGTGTACAGTTTTGGTCACCAACCTACAGGAAAGATGTAAAAGAGATTGAAAGGGTTCAGAGAAAATTCACAGGGATGTCGCCAGGTCTGGAGGACTTGGGTTATAAGGAAATATTGAACAGGTCAGGGCTTTATTCCTTGAAAACATAGAAGATTGAGGGGAGATTTGATGGAGGTATACCACTATTATGAGGGGTGTAGATAGGGTAAACACAAGCTGGCTTTTACTACTGAGATGGTGTGGGACTACAACCACACCATGGGTGTGGCCATGGGTTAAGTGTGAAAGGTGAAATATTAAGGAGAACAGGAAGGAGAACAATCTCACGACTGGGAACACGATTCCTCCGGCGATGTCATTACCGAGCAAGACTTCCACGTCTTTCATCGGTAATTCGGACCTCACCCCGATCGTGACTAGTCCAGAGACCAGGTTGCTCTGTAAATGTATCTGGTGCAAAGGGACTGACTCTGTCCCTTCCCCAACACCTTTGACCTCTACCTCCCCAGTCTGGGTCTCTGAGCTAAACTCTAATACACTCTTCAGTATTAGTGACTGACACGCTCCCGTGTCTCTCCAGATCCGCACTGGAACTGGTTTTAACCTCTCCTTCACTGACACCAGTCCGGCCGAGATAAACCTCTCGCGCCCTTCCTGGACTTTTTCAGACCTGTCCTTCCCTAGCGGTTCGCTTAACAGCTCAATACAGCCATTCAAAATTTCCGCTTTTCCTTTCCCCGTCTCCTTCCTTGGGGCAAAGCACCTGGACGCAAAGTGTCCGACTTTCCCACAATTATAACAGACGACCCCAGGAGACTTCCGACCAGACTGCTCCCGGTCTACCTTATCCTTTTCACTAGTCCCCGGCTTACTTTCTGACTTTTCCGGCGGACTCTCCCCGCCGTCCTGACTACCCTTCTGGTAGCCTTTACTCGGGGCAACCTTCATTTTATGCGTCAACGCATACTCATCCGCTAACTTAGCAGTTGCGGCTAACGTGGCTGCCTCTTTCTCATCGAGGTAGGGTCTCATACCCTCAGGGACACAACCTTTAAACTGCTCAATCAGAATCAGCTGCAGCAGTCTGTCATAATCCCCCTCTACCCCTTTCGAGGCGCACCAACGCTCACAATATGTTTGCATCTCACGAGCAAACTCCAAATACGTGTGGTCCCACCGCTTCCTCGCATTCCGGAACCTCTGCCGGTATGCCTCCGGGACCAACTCATAAATCCTGAGGATGGCCTCTTTCACCACCTCATACCTCTGGGCATCTTCCGCGGATAAAGCGGAGTAAGCTTGTTGGGCTTTCCCTTTCAGTACACTCTGAAGTAAAACAACCCACTTATCCCTCGGCCAGTCCTGACTTATAGCTACTTTTTCGAAGTGGAGAAAGTACCGATCCACATCGGTATCGTCAAATGGGGGAACCAGCCTAACCTCCTGGGTCGCCCGGAACCCTCCACCTTGGTTCAGCACGAGCCCCTGCTCGGCCCTTATCTTTAACTTCTCCAGCTCAAATTCCCTTTCCCTCTGTTTCTCCTCTCTCTCCAACTGCCTGTCCCTCTCTCTCTCTTCTCTCTCCAACTGTCTTTCTCTCTCTTGCCTTTCTACCTCTTTCTCTCTCTCCCGCCTTTCTAACTCTTTCTCTCTCTCCCGCCTTTCTAACTCTCTCTCTTTCTCCTGCCTTTCTAACTCTCTCTCTTTCTCCCGCCTTTCTAACTCCCTCTCCTGCCTTTCTAACTGCTTCTCTTCGTGTTCTAACTGCCGTACCCGGAACTCGTGCTCGAGTCTCAGTTTTTCAAGCTGTACCTGTACCGCGTCTCCAGCAGGTTTTTCAATAGACACCTCCCCCAGCTCACCTTGGGGAAACACACCTTTAGATACATAGTGCTCTACAATAGCTCTGTGTATCTCCTCTCTCCTCATTGTCGACTTCACCTTAGCAAGATTCACCCGTTTTGCCACAGCTATCAATTCCGATTTCCTGGCATCCTCTAATGCCTCCAAGGTCGGCGCCTTTATAAATTCCTCAACCTCCATTTCTGCTGTTTGTCTTTTCTTTCTTTCGGGAATTTTAACCCAATCAATTTACTCCGTCCCAAATTTAGCGTTCAAAATCGCGGACGAGAACCCCACTTATGTTACGTACCCCGTAACTGGGTTGCCAAACCAGCAGAAATGGATCACTCAGTTGGAGTCTGGAGTACTAGAACTAAGAAAGTTTTATTAAGGAAACAAGCAACACAGTAATCGAAAGGATAATAAATGCAACAGTTCAGTGATGATAAACACACATGTGCACAGAATTAAGATAACAGCATCAATCAAGCTCTATCGTTGTCTAGGGGTAAATGACCAAATTTCAAAATGACTCAAAGTTCAGTTCGCAGTAATCGTTTCCATGGCGATGGACAACGTGGGGGAAGAGAGACAGAGAGAACAGGAACAACTCATCATTCAGAACGGCTTCACTCACAGACCAGCAAGATGGCTCACAGACCAGCGAGATGGCTCACAAACAGCTTTTGGGCGGGTCCTTGGTGATGTCACCTGAGGTCACCGACTGTGACCCCTCCTCCAGATGCGGTCGATCCTCTGCAGTGAACCCGGCACCCAGGCAAGGGCGGACACACACCGGGTTCCCGCTGATCGTACCTTTCCACCCTTGTCGTTGTCCGGTACTTCTCACCCACTCGTGAGAAGCGCACCGCTTCCAGGGTCTCGTTACCTCGGGTGGCGTGTGTGTCTGTCTTAGCGAACCTGTCCCTTTTTATCCCCCTGCTGGGGTATTGCCTGTCCATCACTTCAAACAGTTCAGGGTTCAAAGGGGGGAGCCGCTCCAGACAGCTCTCCCTCCCACATCCCTTCATTACACATCTCCAGACGCTGCTCCATTGTTCCTTATCTCTCCTTCCCCTGAGGGCAGGTGGCAGACCAACTGCTGATGCCACTGATGCTAGCCCAGGCCAGCAAACATCTTAATTTTATGTGTATTCTCGTAACACCAGATACCAGCACTGTGCCCAGTCAGAAGATGATTTCTCTGTCCAACTTGGGTTGAACCTCACTGTAACAGTGTGATACCAGATCAAACGTTGGCAACTCAAGTAATCCCAACTGAAATTTTGTCCTAACCCATTGATGGATTTTGTAAATCTTTTTACAGGTTAAAAACAAGAAGGAATTTAGCTCCTAGGATCTCAAACACGACACACCAGTTTTGCTGTCTCTGTCCAGATGTTTGAGAAGTGGAGCAAGGGATTCAATCGACTATCCTTCCTGCTCAGACTGTGGGGAGGGATTCACTTGGTCATCTGACCGACTGGCATGCCCGTCATTTTACACAGGGGAAAGGCCGTTCACCTGCTCAGACAGTGGGAGTGGATTTACTCGGTCATCACAACTGGAGGTACATCAGCAAGTTCACACTGGACAAGGCCATTCATCTGATCTGTGTGTGAGAAGGGATTCAGTCAGTCTTCCCACCTGTGGACACACCAGGCAATTCACACTGGACAGAGGCTGGTCATCTGCTGAATTTGTGGGGAAGGATTCACTCGGTTATCTGACCTAATGGCTCACCAGCGAGTTCACACTGGGGAGAAACCATTCACCTGCTCAGTCTGTGGGAAGAGATTCACTCAGTCATCCAACCTACAGAGTCATCAGCGAGTTCACACTGGGGAGAAGCCATTCACCTGCTCAGAATGTGGGAAGGGATTCACTCAGTTATCCAGCCTACAGAGTCACCAGCGAGTTCACACTGGAGAGAAGCCATTCACCTGCTCAGTCTGCGGGAAGAGATTCACTCAGTCATCTATCCTATACAATCATCAGCGAGTTCACACTGGGGAGAAGCCATTCACCTGCTTAGAATGTGGGAAAAGATTCAGTCAGTCATCCAAGCTGCTGGCACACCAGTCAGTTCACAGTGGGGAGTGGCCGTTCACCTGCTCAGACTGTGGGAAGAGATTCACTCAGTCATCTCACCTACAGAGTCATCAGCGAGTTCACACTGGGGAGAAGCCATTCACCTGCTCAGAATGTGGGAAGGGATTCACTCAGTTATCCAGCCTACAGAGTCATCAGCGAGTTCACACTGGGGAGAAGCCGTTCACCTGCTCAGTCTGTGGGAAGAGTTTCACTCAGTCATCCACCCTACAGAATCATCAGCGAATTCACAATGGGGAGAAGCCGTTCACCTGCTCAGAATGTGGGAAAGGATTCAGTCAGTCATCCAAACTGCTGGTACACCAGTCAGTTCACAGTGGGGAGTGGCCATTCACATGCTCAGAATGTGGGAAGGGATTCACTTGGTCATCTAAACTAATGGCTCACCAGCGAGTTCACACTGGAGAGATGCTGTTCACCTGCTCAATCTGTGGGAAGAGATTCATTCATTCATCCACCCTACAGAGTCATCAGCGAGTTCACACTGGGGAGAAGCCGTTCACCTGCTCAGTCTGTGGGAAGAGATTCACTCAGTCATCCACCCTACAGAATCATCAGCGAGTTCACACTGGGGAGAAGCCATTCACCTGCTCAGTCTGTGGGATGAGATTCACTCAGTCATCCAACCTGCAGAGTCATCAGCGAGTTCACACTGGGGAGAAGCCGTTCACCTGTTCAGTTTGTGGGAAGAGATTCACTCAGTCATCCAACCTACAGAGACACCAGCAAGTTCACACTGGGGAGAAGCTGTTCACCTGCTCAGAATGTGGAAAAGGATTCACTCAGTCATCCCAACTACTGGCACACCAGTCAGTTCACATTGGGGAGTGGCCGTTGTTATGAATCCCAAGGTTTCATTTGCTGTGGACTGTCATTTTAAGAGGGAGAGAGAGAGAGAGATTAAGGCAAATCAGTCTGACTTGCATCTTGTTTACATCGCTCGCTGCTTGTTTAGTTTTAACCGAGGACACAGGCACTCAGAGTCAGATGGAGATGAAGGAGGAAAAATGGAAGGATCGAAACAAGGGAACTCGTGGCCAAGGGTCACTGTTTCGAACTTTCCTCTGTCCACAAGGGTGGGTTAATTATCGATTCAGCGAACATCGAATGTGTGGTTGTCACCTCGTTTGATCCATAGGAGTGGATCGGATTTGGGGTATCCTTTGAAGACCACTTATGTGTTAACCCTTGCCTGGGTGTGGTGTGGTAATTTACTTGAAGATGATACCCTTTGTGACAAGTCACTTTCGGTGATAAATTCGTATGTGGACTTGGAACGATGACGGATAAATTCTACAGCAACTGTTCTCTTGTTTTACCACCGTGGAAACTGTGGAATTCGACATAATTGCCTTCTCTCGAAATTCACCCTGGATTGCAAATATCTCTCTCTCATCACCTATTCTGTGGTTGAGCTGAACTTTCATACTTTACCGTCTCAAGACTCCAAGGCTTGTTTGCCCCAAGCTCAGTAGGGTGGGAGTTATACTTACACACATATATACACATACCGCTGTTAACTATTGTTTATTTTGCTTATGTTACTATATCATAAGTAGACACTAATAAAGATAGTGGTTTTAACATCAAAACCAGACTCCAGGTGTAGTCTATTGCTGCTGGTTTGTTTCTAAAGCGTAACGGTTCATAAAAAAATTGGGGCCTGCATCCTGGATATGAACAGATTTGGGGGCATATAGATTACTTATCGGTTTCATTGGTGAAATCCCTTTTGATTTATTTGTGTGGAGAAAGTGAGAAGCAATGGAAGCGTCAACCTCTGAGGCGTTAGAGGACGCCAGAAGGATTGAGTTATTGAGTACTGCTAAAAGGTTAAAACTTGCTAAGGTGAAATCGACAATGAGGAGGTCACAGATGCAGAGGATAATAGCTGAGTATTATGTATCTGAGGGTGTGTTTGAAGTGGAGGAGTTGGAGGTGTTTCCTGAAAGTAAACCTAGTGAGCTTGAGCTCCCGTACAAGTTAGAAAAATTAAAGATGGAGGCTGTGGAAAGGCAGAGGCAGGTTGAGGCTAGAGAGGCAGAAAAACAGAGGGAGGAAGCAGAAAGACAGAGGCTGTTTGAGCAGGAAAAGATAGAGAGATTGCAGCAAAAGGGTCTTGCGTTAGACTCTGGTGATAAGTTTCAGGCCAGTCGGGAAGTTAAATTGGTACCCCCATTTGATGAGGCAGAGGTTGATAAATACTTTCAGCATTTTGAGAAGGTTTCTCAGAGCTTAAAGTGGCCAAAAGAGGGTTGGCCCATTCTCTTACAAAGTGTAATTAAGGGGAAGGCTCAGCAAGCCTATTCTGCTTTGACAGTTGATGAAGCAGCTGATTATGACATAGTGAAACAGGCTGTGCTCAAAGCTTACGCGTTGGTCCCAGAAGCATACAGGCAAAAGTCTAGAAATTTGAGGAAATCTCTGAACCAGATTTGTATGGAATTTGCTTATGAGAAGTTTGTGTGTTTTGACCGGTGGTGCACATATAAAAATGTAAGTGGTGATTTTAACAGCTTGAAAGATTTGGTTTTAATTGAAGAATTCAAAAGGTGCATCCTTGATTTAGATTTAGATGAAAAGGATGCTGCCACTTTGCTGGAGTCTGCTAGATTAGCAGATGAGTTTGCTTTAACCCACAAGCTTATGTTTACCCTGAATAAGAGCTTCCAAAAGAGTAGCAGGGATAACCAGGGTAAACCAGAAATTAAAGTTAGGATTAGTAACAAGAGTAAGGATGAAGAGAAGCAGTTGAAGGAGAAATATTCTGGCCTCTCTTGTTACTATTGTCAGAAAGCTGGTCATATAGTGGCTAATTGTTCCATCCTGAAGAAGAAAAAGGAAAAGGAGGCAGTCCCACATGCCTGTGATCAGTATGTTGAAGCACCTATAAACCCACAGGGTTCTGAACATTCTGTTGAGGCTCAGTTAAGGACTGAGAAGTCTGACCGAGTTAAGAAGGGATTCGATCATTTTATGTCAGATGGGTTTGTATTAGTAAAGGAAGGGTCAACCCCCGTACCAGTGAAAATTCTTCGAGATACTGGGGCTTCTCAGTCACTTATATTAGACAGTGTTCTAAAGTTTGGTGATAAGACTAACATAGGTGAGGTAAAGGCATTGGGGGTGGCATGGTTTCTGTGCCATTGCACAAGGTAACTTTACAGTCAGGGTTGTTTTCGGGACCTGTTAAGATCGGATTAACTCCAGTTTACCAGTGGAAGATGTTACTTTGCTGTCAGGGAATGACCTGGCAGTTGGTAAAGTTGTTCCTGCAGTGCAGTTGACAACTAAGGCAACCACTGACAACCTACAGATGAATTTTAACATTTATCCTTCCTGCGCAGTAACTCAAAGTGTGGCTAAAAGTTCTGCCAATGCAGATGGTTCTGTACAGCATGATTCTCATACCCAAGATAGCCAAAATTGGGATTCAGGCTTTGATGACTTGTCAGGGACTTTTCCGCATTCATTATTTCAACAGGATTCAGGTAGTAAGTCTGATGAGAAAGATTTAACCCTGTCTAGGAAGGAGTTTATAGCAGAACAGAACCAAGACCCTGAGATTGAAGCTTTATAAGAAACATCTCTCTCAGATGATGAGATTAAGAAAGTGCCAGTAGGGTATTATCTCAAGGATGGAGTGTTAATGAGGAAGTGGAGGCCACCTGCTATACCTGCGAGTGAGGAATGGGCAATTGTTCACCAAATTGTAGTTCCTAAACTTTATTGGACTGAAATTTAAACTTTGGCACACAGTATGCCCTTAGGTGGCCACTTTGGAGTGAATAAAACTGTAAACAGGATTATGAAAGAATTTTACTGGCCGAATTTGAGGAAAGATGTTGTAACCTTTTGCAGAACCTGTCATACTTATCAAGTTGTGGGTAAACCTAATCAGGTCACCCCAGTGGCTCCACTCCAGCCTATACCTGCATTCAGTGAACCCTTTTCCAAAGTTGTAGTGGATTGTGTTGGCCCATTGCCAAAGACTAAAGTTGTCCATCAGTATTTTCTAGCTATTATGTGTACTGCATCCAGATTCCCAGAGGCAATACCTCTCAGAAATATTAAAGCTAAAACTGTGGCGAAGGCTCTTAACAAGTTTTTTTTTTACTTTATTTGGTTTGCCTAAAGAAATCCAGTCTGACCAAGGAAGTAATTTTACATCTGGATTATTCCAGCAGGTAGTTTATGAACTGGGAGCTAAACAAATTACATCGTCTGCGTTCCATCCGGAATCACAAGTGGCTTTAGAAAGATTTAATTCTACCCTCAAAACAATGATTAAGACATGCTGTGTTGAAAATGGAAAAGACTGGGATGAAGGAATACATTTGCTTTTGTTCACTGTAAAGGCTGATTTATACTTGTGCATTCGGGATACGCCGTATCCTACACCGTAGGCCCGATTTAAATTTTTGCGTAGCCCTACGCTGTAGCGAGCATGTGTAGTTGTGACTGCATCACTCTGCCATTCACCACCAAAATGCAAGTTGGCGGTGGGGTTTCTCTGACACTGTTAAGCTCCTTCGTGAGAGACATGGACGAGGAAATGCATTTCAAATATTTTCGGATGTCGGCAGGTAGATTTGACAATTTGGTTGATTGTCTCCAACCATTTATTTCGCATCAGTGTACAGACATGGCAGAGAAAAGCAACCGGAAATGCGATGCTACCAAGCGGACCAATCACAGTTGTTGCGGTCTGCGTCACCGCGACGCATGAGTTACTTTTTTGGGGAGGTGCACGTTACCCTGCGGCGTAGGGTACAACGTGGGTACGGCGTAGGGTACGTAGTGCCTATGGCGTACACTTGACGCACAAGTATAAATCAGGCTTAAGAGAGTCGGTACAGGAGTCACTGGGCTTTAGTCCATCTGAACTTGTATTTGGTCACAGAGTGAGGGGACCTTTGACCTTGTTAAAGGAACAGTGGATTGATGGGGATGTATATGTTAACTTGTTAGACTATGTTTTGAAGTTAAAAAATAAACTACACCAGGCCTGTAGTCTAGCGAGACAAAACTTAAAGATTTCTCAAAACAAAGTGAAGTGTTGGTTTGATAAGCGGACCAAAACAAAAGAAAATACAAGGTGGGGGATAACGTGCTTGCCTTATCTCCAATGTTGACGATTCCACTTCAAGCGAAATTCAATGGACTGTATGAAATAGTCTCTCAAATTAATAATGTGAATTATGTTATTAAAACACACGACCAACGTAAACTAACACGGGTGGTATACATCAATATGATAAAGCCTTATTCTGACAAGCAGGCACCATCGGTGAATGTTGTCAAACATATCAATCTAGCAACCCTGAGAATGAAACAATTGACTCGTCGGAGACTTTTCACAAGCCAAACATGGTCCCAGTTAGGCTAATGAACTCGGTTGTTCTCGAAAACATTGACAACACGTTGGCTCATCTGCAGCCAAAGCAACAACAACAGCTGAAGGAATTAATTCTGAAGTTTAAAGATTTATTTCCTGATGCTCCCAAGCAAACCACGGTCGCAGTACATGACGTAGATATTGGTCAAGCCAAACCGATTAAACAACACCTATATCAGATGAACGTAGAAAAGTGTAAATTGGCTGAGCAAGAAATTGATTATATGCTGGAAAATAGTATTATTCGGCCTTCAACATCAAATTGGAGCTCACCCTGCGTTATTGTGCCCAAACCTGATGGTAGTGTTAGATTTTGCACTGATTATAGGAAGGTGAATGCAGTAACAAAAACAGATGCCTATCCTATCCCTAGGGTGGATGATTGCATCGATAAGGTTGGAAAAGGTAATTTCTTACAAAGATTGATCTGCCGAAAGGGTATTGGTGTGTTCCATTGACGGACTGAGGTAGAGAAATTTCTGCATTTGTGACACCTTCTGGGTTGTATGAATACAGTGTTTCGCTATTTGGAATGAAATATGCTCCAGGAACATTCCAGAGAATGATTGATTCTGTAATTCAAGGGTTAGGACACACAGATGCCTATACTGATGACTTAGTCACAGGGAGTGACACTTGGGAAGAGCATATTTCTTTAGTAGAAAAGCTGTTTGACAGGCTTTCCAGGGCCAACCTTACAGTTGACTTAGCTAAGAGTGAATTTGGCCATGCCTCTGTGATCTATCTTGGCTGTGTTGTAGGTCAAGGCAAGTTGGCTCCTGTGCAGGCAAAATCCAGGCAATTTCTGAAGTTCCTATTCCGACTGTGTGACGAAGGCTGGTCACTGATTACAGACGTCTCATGGCACACTCGGTAAAACACTCAAAGGGTCATCCAGACACATTATTCCCCTCTGTTATTGTGGTGAGTGCACGCATCTCAATAAATCAACAGTCACAATTTTACACTCATCCCCAGCAGTAATAGGTATGAGAAAAAGAAACACACTATGTCACAGTTTTATTATCTCAGGTCAATTTATTTATATTCATCTTTCCAGTAAGTGTTTTGCCGAAGTGTCGTGATAATCTGACGTCTCTCTCCTCCACAGTCACTGGGTCTGAAACAGAGCTGCTGCATAGAGCTGTCTTATATAGAGGCAGCAGCAACCTGCACAGGTGTGCCGATGGCGGAGAATACTATCTTTACCTGGGACAAGGGTTATGTTACCTAATTACTCATGGGGTTTATTTAAGTTAATTAACCGGGAAATGGTGAATCCTATGATGAGGTATGTGTTTATTGTGAGAACTGGTGGTCGAGTTTCAGATTGTGTGAAATGGAAGATAATTGAGTTAATTAACTTTTCGTTTGTCTAGGGGGATTGGCTTAGTAGTTGTAAGCCTTGGCTTTGGGTTCTTTTTTTGTTTAGTTTGAGGGTGGCTGTTAACCAGACAGGTGACAATTGCAAGCTGTATATATATTGCATTTTTTTTTAATTTCTTGTTTTGATGTGGACATCCAAGTTTTTGTTTTTCCACTATTTTTGTAAATAAAAGCACTTCAATCTATTTTTGCCACTTAAGCCATCTTGTTATTTTTCTTAGACAGATGACCAACAGTTTTTGTGACAGACTGGTAAGAAGGCTCTTGGAAGGTTTCTGGGAATGGTTGGATATTATCGTAAGTTCTGTAAGAACTTTGCTGATATCACTCTTCCTCTGACTAATCTCCTGAAGAAGGGTGAAAAGTTTGTTTGGACCGAGCCTTGTCAGGAAGCATTTGATTGATTGAAAGTTGTTATTTGGGATTAGGCCAATCAATGTAGTGTCATCAGCAAATTTAATTAACAGATTGGAGCCGTGGGTGGCGACACAAGTCATGGGTGCACAGAGAGTAAAGGAGGGGGCCAAGGAGACAGCCCCGTGGGGCATGTGTGCTGAGGGTCAGAGAGACGGAGGTGATGGAGCCCATTCTTACCACCTGCCGGCCATCTGACAGGAAGTCCAGGATCCAGCTGCACAAGGCAGGGTGAAGGCCAAGGCTCTGAGCTTCTTGTCGATACTTCACACCTTCGTATGGCTAAAGCTCTGCCCGTGACTGCAAGGAACTGCAGAGAACTTTGGTCTCATCTGGAAACATCATAGAAACAAGCCTCCCTTCTATGGACTCTGCCTACACTTCCCCTGCCTCGGGAAAGCAGGCCGTGTACTCAAAGATGCCCACAACTTTGGACATTATTGCTGCAAATCCAATCCCCCATCGGGGAAGAGATACGAAATCCTTGAAGTGCGTACCAGCAGGCTCATGGACAGCTTCCTGTCTGCGGTTGTCAGCCAAATTAATGGTCTCCAGTCCAATAAAATGGACTCGACTTCACAATGTAACTCGACGTAACCCTGTCCCATATGTCTATCTGCACTGCACTTTCTCTGCAGCCATAATGCTTTGTTACAGTTATTGTTTTGTCGTATATCAGCTCAATGTACTGTAGTAATGTATTGATCTGTGTGGATGGTACGTCAGGCAAGATTTTCACTGTAGTTCAGTATGTGATAAAAATAAACAAATTCCCCATTTTAATTGTGTGGAAATATTAGACAGACTGAGCTTCTGCTCTGGAACCACAGAAGGAAACTTAACTGTTGTCATTTCTGAGGAATGCAAACAAATAGAAAAGGCTTCAAACTCACATTACGATCTGCGGTAACTGGGATCAGGTGACCGGTGGTGGGTCTCCCAGACCAATGATCAGAATCAGGTTTAATAGCACCGGCAGATGTCATGTAATTTGTTGTCTCTGCGGCAGCAATAGAACCTAAATCGTAACAATAGATTTTAACCATTGTGATTTAAAATAAGAATATACATATTAAATAGTTAAATTACATAAGTAGTACAACATAAACATTTTAAAAATGTAATACTGTAAACTATTTCAATTGTGTGGATCTATTTGACTTACTGGGTTGCTGCTTTGGAAATTCTGGAGTGAAGCTGAACTAAACTGTACACATTCATGAGAAGCTCAGATAAATACAAAAGGCTAAATTCTCACATAAATGGGTCAGACATCCAGAAACATTGGCTGAACTTCAGCAGGTACAAACAGTGGAATGAGACCTAGTCCTGGGCCTCAGCCCTGTGGTTATGGTCTGAGGCCTGGGACGAGGTGAGAGTAAGCATTCGGCACGGACTAGAAGGGCCAAGATGGCCTGTTTCCATGCTGTAATTGTTATGTGGTTATATGGAAACATGCTGAAAATATTGCAGAAAAAAACACTGTCCACCCACAACGAGAGGAAGTGACAGATCCGGATCTCACTGACTTGTCTGAACAGGAGAAAGATGAAGCTACATGTTCACGTAGAGCAGTGAACTACTGATGCTGCAGATCTGCAGGGAAACAGGAACAGGAAACGGGATCACGGGACGGGTGGAGGGTCTCCCACCTGAACTGGTGACTCTGCTCCTCGCCCCTCACATGCTGCCCGACCCGTCTGCTGCATTTCCCACATTATTCCATATTTACACCAGATACATTTTTACTTTTTCCTCCAGATCTTTCCTGTCCCTTTCCCTCCACCCCCAGGTCACAGAGTCACAGGCTCGATTCCCATCCCGGTCCAACACACAATTCAGACCCAAACCGGAAATGTGCAGGTTTCAATTAAATCCGTCCATGTGTATAAACACTAATTTCTATTCACATTCCACCGGCCTCACTGGACAGGACCACTGAAACATCAAGTGAGAAACAGCAGGAGGTGGCCATTCAGCCCCTCTAACCATCAACAAGATGACGGCTGCTCTCCCATCTCAGCCACATGTTTCTGCCCGATCCTCATTTTCTCGATCCCTTCGGTCTCCACACATCTGCCGGTCTCTGTTTTATGTGAGGACGATCACTGAGTCTTCACCTGCCTCTGTGGTGGGGATTTACAGACATTCACCGCCCTCTGAGTGGAGACATTTCCCCTCATCTCAGTCCCGGACAGTCCACCCCCTTTTTCAGAGACTGGGATCCCTGGTTCAGCCGGTAGTGATGTTGTGTATTTCAATGTGTTCACCTCTCAGTCCTCGATTCTCTAAATGAAAGGGATATCACATTTGATCTTTCTTCATACAATGACCCCACCACTCCACGGATCAATCTGGTGAATCTTCATTGCACTCTCTATGACAAATACTCTCTAACCTCTTTGTTAATCCTCTATGGAATTAATTTCCATCTTCTGCAGCCCCGTGTTGCCCCAACCACTCACCTCCCACCCCCGTCAGTATTTCCACCTTCCCACCTCCCCCTCACCTGGATCCACCTCTCACTCCCCAGCTCTTGCCCCATCCCCACCCCTCACCTCTTTTCTCTGACTATTTCCCGTCCACTCTCAGTCCAGAGGGAGGGTCTCGGCCCGAAATGTTGACGGTCCATTTCCCTCCACAGATGCTGCCCGACCCACTGAGTTCCTCCGGCAGTTTGTTCTTTGGTCTGTATGACCCGTGTTAGTGTGGGGAGCGGGATTTTACACCATATTCCAGGTACAGTCTCAACAAAACACAAATAATTGTCACTTTGCCCGGACCATTGGCCCCGCTTGCAGGGCAACAGTCTGCCGGTGTTTGCCCCCCAATGTGGTGAATCCCTCTGCTCGCCACCACCGTGGGCTCAGACATTTCCACAGATGAGCCCCTCCTGTCCCCACCGGGACAAACATCCTGTCCGCCCCCTCTCTCACCGTCTTCATCCTTTCAATAAAATCCCCCTCTCCCTCCCCGGGGAACCGGCATCAAACCGACGGGCCGAGCGGTCTCCTCCTACCTCTCAGCGACACATCAGACTCCGGCCGCAGGAGACGCTTCACAAACGCCCCAACTTCCCTCGGAGGGAAATGGAAATAAATCAGAAAGCGGACATTTACTTTGACGGTTGTCCCGCCGTGACGGAAAGTTCGGGAGACGGTGTCAGCGGGGGTAACGCCCTCTCGGCTGGTCCGCCTTCACTATTGGTTGGAAGCAATGATTGACATCGCTTCGCACCAATGGAAATAGCGCAGCGCGTGAATCCTCTGTTGACAGCGGTGGGGGAGGGGCTGGTCACGTGATTAGTAGCCCAGCCGTTAAACCGACCAAGCTCGAGCTCACCAGCGCGCGGTGCACAAAAGGCCCCGGATGATCGGTTGAGGTAAGAAGGGATCTCCGGGTTGGGGGTCTCACCGGGCGGGCGTTTTCAACACCGACTTCGGGTAGTTGCTGTGAGCTCCGGACTCCGTGACCCGCAATCCCGGGACAGTCCTGCTCTCTTCCCTCTCTCTCAGCCCCACCATCCGTACACGGGCCCCGGGGAGCTTCCGGCTGATGAGGGAATGGGAACCGATGGATCTCTCAGACAGAGCTGAGCTCCAGCTGTCTAAATGCAAGGATCGGGAACTCGGAGAAAGGGAACAAAATCTTTTACATCAGCTGTTGAGAAAATCACCTTTGTTCTGCCTCCAGTCACAAACAAGAGAAAATCTGCAGATGCTGGAAATCCAAGCAACACACACAAATTGCTGGAGGAACTCAGCATTAGTACTCTTTTCCATAGATGCTGCCTGGCCTGCTGAGTTCCTCCAGCATTTTGTGTCTGTTGCTTGTTCTACCCCCTCTTGTTCTGGACTTTTCTACCCGTGAGAACATGTTTTGTCCCACTCTCTCTGGGTACATAATGATATCAAACACCTTTGCCCTGGGCAACAATTAGCTTTCACATCACAAATGTGCCAGACTCCAATGAGACAGACTACTGCCCTTCCCTTCATATTCATTGGCATTGCCATCACTGAGTTCACCACCGTCAGTCACCTGGGGGAGGGTTCAGGGGAAATATTTATGTATAATACAGAAACTGGTGTTACCTGTGTGATTTGTGGTGATGCAGAAGTTGCTGGAGAATTTACAAGTGAGCAGAAGTGGAGTGATGTTTGAAAATCTGACTTTTTATAGCATCATTTAGCAAGCAAATCAGATATGGACGGTGTGCAAATGCTCCAGTGAGAAAATCCTTCATTACCTGCTACAGACCTGTTACATACGTTGTGTGAGAGTGCAGATCAAAATTATTACTGACAGTGATTTGCTAGCTGTTAAAATGAGTACCTCTATATATAAAATTCAGTGTGCACATGTTGTGTCGCCACTTTAAGGAGTTGGGGCTGGAAATGGATGAATTCCGTATCATCCGGGAGTCGGAGGGGGTGAGATAAAGAGAGGTGAGTTACACCCAAGGTGCAGGACACAGGAAACTGGGTGAGAGTCTGGAAGGGGAATGAGGTTAAATAGCCATCACAGTGTACTCTTGTGGCCATCCCCCACAACAACAGGTAGGCCATAGATAGGGTGCAGAGGAGATTTACAAGGACTTTGCCTCGACAGGGGAGCATGCCTTATGAGAATATGTTGAGTGAACTCGGCCTTTTTTCCTTGTAGTGACGGAGGTTGAGAAGTGACCTGATAGAGGTGTACGAGATAATGAGAGACATTGATCATGTGGATAGTCTGAGGCTTTTTCCCAGGGCTGAAATGGCTAGCAAGAGAGGGCATAGGTTTAAGGTGCTTGGAAGTAAATACAGAGGAGATGTCAGGGATAAGTTATTCATGCAGAGAGTGGTAAGTGCGTGGAATGGGCTGCCGGCGGCAGTGGAGGAGGCGGAAACAATAACGTATTTTAAGAGACTCCTGGATGGGTACATGGAGCTTAGAAAAGTAGAGGGCTATGGGTAAGCCGAGGTAGTTCTAAGGTAGGGACATGTTTGGCACAGCTTTGTGGGCTGAAGAGCCTGTTTTGTGCTGTAGGTTTTCTATGTTTTTTTTTATGTTCTATGTATTCTACCACTTTGGAAACTGTTGGGGGTGGGGGGATTACGTGGCAGAGGAAAGTCAAACGGGTGATAGGGGATTTGCTCGTTAGGGGAACAGAACTAGAAGGGGACTGATATCCTAGTGTTAAGGCTTGCTTGTGCTAGTGTGGTGGGTGGTGGGTGGGGTGGGTTAAACTAAAGTTGTAGAGGGGATGGGAGCCAGAATGCCAGATAATAGAGAGGGTGAATTGAATTGACTTTCTTACTTACATCCTGCACATGCATGAGGAGTGAAAAGCTTTACGCTACATCTCCATCTAAATGTGCAATGTGCGATTTATAGTAATTTATAATAACAGGACAGTCAATGTAACATAGAAATACAGTTGTATCAGCATGAATTAAGCAGTGTGATGGCCTGATAGAAGAAGCCTGTTGGTCCTGGCTTTTATGCTGAAGTACCGTTTCCCGGATAGTAGCAGCTTGGAACAGTTTGTGGTTCGGGTGAGTAGGGTCCCCAATGATCCTCCGGGCCCCTTTTACACACCTGTCCCTGTAAATGTCCTGAATCATGGGAAGTTCACAACTACAGATGTGCTGGACTGTCCGCACCAATCTCTGCAATTAAGGGAAGTACAGTTCCCATACCAGGCACTGATGCAGCCAGTCAGGATGCTCTCAATTGTGACCCTGTAGAAAGTTCTCAGGATTTGGGGCCCCATTTCAAACTTCTTCAACCGTCTGACGTGAAAGAGGCACTGTTGTGCGTTTTTCACCACACAGCTGGTATGTACAGACCACATGAGATCCTCGGTGATGTGTATGTCGAGGAACTTAAAGCTGTTCACCCTCTCAACCCCAGATCCATTGCTGTAAATAGGGGTTAGCCTGTCTCCATTCCTTCTGTAGTCCATAATCAGCTCCTTTGTTTTTGTGGCAATGAGGGAGAGGTTGTTTTCTTGACACCAGGCAAATGCTGTTCAGACCTCAGGGCATGGAATTGTGATCTTGTTGCCATGACTGGGACTTGTTTGCACCCAACAATCTGAGGAATTTGGAGGAACAAATTAGCAAGAGAGATCGCAGACTACGCCAATGCTTGATATACTAAGCGATTTTAAATTTCCATGGATTGACGAGACTCTCATATGTAAAAGAACTAGATGGGGTAGAGTTTGTCAAATGTGCCATTAATCAGCACGTAGAATTCCCAGCATAGAAATGTGCAATAAGCTATTAGAAAATAATCCAGGGCTAGTGACAGAATATTAGTGTATGGGAACACTTTGCATCTCATGATCATAATGCCATGAGATTCCAAGTTAACATGGAAAAAGAAAGGACTGAACCATGGGTCGAGATTCTGAATTGGAGAAAGGTCAATTCTGATGGTATCAGAATGGATCTGACAAGTGTGGATTGGGACAGGATCTTTTTGGCAAAGGAGTACTTGGTAAGTGAGAGTTCTTCAGAAGTAAAGTTTTGAGGGTGTAGAATTTGTATGTGCCTGTCAAAATAAAAGTTGAAAGGTAACTGATGCAGGGAACCTTGGTTTTCAAGAGATATTGAGGCCCCGGATATTTTGTTCCTCCGAATCCCTCAGACTGTTGGGTGCTACAAAGACTCATTAGTGACTACAATATCATAATTCCACGCCCTGAGCTCATCTGACATCTTTTTTAGTCATCTTCTGTTGCTTTCTAAAAGCTTCCCAATAGATTTTGCTCTTCTGTTTGCCCTCTCTTTGCTTTTTATGTTGGCTTTGGCTTCTCATTTCATCCACAGTTGTGTCCTCCTGCCTTTCCAATGCTTCCACTTCTTTGGGATGTATCGATCACTCAGCTTCCGAGTTGCTCCCAGAAACTCCAGCCATTGCTGCTCCATCATCATTCCTACCAGTTTCCCCTCCCAATCAAGTTTGGCCAGTTCAGTACAGAAACATGCCCACTCTGGATGATCAGAATGGTAATCTGTATGAGGAGACAAAATATATGGGGGAGATTTTAAATATTATTTTTTGCATCCACATTTACTCAGGAGATGGACACAGAGTCTATAGAAGTGAAGCAAAATGGCATCAACTTCACGGACCCTGTACAGATTGCAGAGGTGGAGGTGTTTGCTGTCTGAAGGCAAATTAGCGTGAATAAATCCCCAGGGCCTAACAAATTGTTCCCAAGGACCCTACGGAAGACGTTCAGAAATTGTCGGGGCCCAAACGCAGATATTTACATAATCCTTAGTGACTGGTGAGGTACTGGAGGATTGGAGGACAGCCAATGTTGTTCCGCTGTTCAAGAAAGGCTCTAAAAATAAACTAGGAAATTGCATGTCAGTGAGCTTGACATCAGTAGTGGGAAAGTCATTGGAACTTATGTGCAGAAACCAGATATATAAGTATTTGGATAGATAGATTAAGGATAGGCAGCATGGCTTTGTGCATGATAGGTCATGTCTAACCAATCTAATAGAGTCTCTCGAGGAAGTTATCAGGAAAGTGGATGAAGGCAAGGCAGTGGATGTTGTCTACATGGACTTTAGCAAGGCACTTGACAAAGTCTCATATGGGAGGTTGGTCAAGAAGGTTCAGTCACTCAGCATTCAAGATGAGATAGTAAATTGGATGAGACACTGTCTTTGGGAGAAGCCAGTGTGTGGCAGCAGATGGTTGCCTCTCTGACCAGAGGCCTGTAACTAGTGGTGTGCCACAGGGATTAGAGCTGGATCTGTTGTTGTTTGTCATCTATATCAGTAATCTGAATGTTAACATGGTTAGCTGGATCAGCAAATTTGTCGATGGCACCAAGATTGGGGTGTAGTGGACAGCGAGGAAGACTATCATGGCTTGCAGTGCGATCTGGACCAGATGGAAAAATGGGTGAAGAAATGCAAAATGGAATTTAATGGAGACAAGTGTGAGGTGTTGCATTTTGGTAGGACCAAGGTCTTACACAGGGAATGGTCAGGCACTGAGGAGTGCTGTAGAAGGAAGGAATCTGGGAATACAGGTCTATAATTCACTGAAAGTGGTGTCACAGTTAGATAGGGACAGAAAGAAAGATTTTGGCAAATTGGCCTTCGTGAACCAAAATACTGAGTACAGGAGATGGATGTTTTGTTGACATTGTACAAGACGATGGTGAGGCCTAATTTGGAGAATTGTGTGCAGTTTTGGTCAGCAACCTACAGGAAGATGTAAAAGAGGTTGAAAGAGTTCAGAGAAAATTCACAAAGATGTTGCCAGGTCTGAAGGACTTGGGTTATAGGGAAAGACTAAACGGTCAGGACTTTATTCCTTGGAACGTAGAAGATTGAGTGGAGATATGATGGAGTATATGACAATTATCAGGGTTATAGATAGGGTATATGCAAGCTGGCTTTTACCACTGGGATGGTGTGGGACTACAACTGGAGGCCATGGGTTAAGGGTGAAAGGTGAAACGTTAAGGGGAACATGAGGGGAAACTTCTTCACACAGACGGTCATCCGGGTGTGGAATGAGCAGCCAGCACAAGTGCTGAATGTGAGCTCAATTTCAACATTTAAGAGGTCTACATAGGTACCTGGATGGTAGGGGTATGGGACTGGGCAGTTCAAATAGTTCAGCACAAACGAGATGGTCCAAAGGGCCTGTTTCTGTGTTGTAATTTTCTATGACTGTGACAAGAACCTGAAATAATACAAAAATTCACTCCAAGTCCTTTTAACAGCTGTGCGGACCAACCATTCATCTCAGCGGCAATTTTTTATATGGCGTTAAAACTGTGGCACTTTAAGTTAATAATACATAAAAGAAAATCCCAAATGCATGTCAAGAAAGACTGTTTGCACGAGAGTGTTTCAGTTACTGTGGGGCCAGGCACCCATACTGCTCAGCAGGAACAGGGAATAATACCAATGGAGAGAGTCAAACTGAGCCAAGTCACAAATTGGAGACGGCAGAAATGCCCCATTCTTATAGAGACAGGAAGAGCATCAAGGAATTGATGGTCATTCCAGATAGCAGCACTGTGCCCAGTTAGAAGATGATTTCTCTCTCCAACTTGGGTTGAACCTCACTGTAACAGTATGATACCAGATCACACCTTGGCAACTCAAGTAATCTCACCTGAAATGTTGTCCTACACCCATTGATGGATTTTGTAAATCTTTTTACAGGTTAAAAACGAGGAGGAATTTGCTTCCAGCAATCTCAAACACGGCACGCCAGTTTTGCTGTCTCTGTCTGGATATTTAAGAAGTGGAGCAAGGGATCGACCATCCTTCCTGTTCAGACTGTGGGGAGGGATTCCCTCGGTCATCTGACCAACTGACACGCCCGTCATTTTAAACAGGGGAAAGGCCGTTCCCCTACTCAGACAATGGGAATGGATTCACTCGGTTATCTCAATTGAAGGTACATCAGCAAGTTCACACTGGGCAAGGCCATTCATCTGTTCTTTGTGTGAGAAAGGATACAGTCGGTCTTCCCACCTGTGGACACACCAGTCAGTTCACACTGGGTAGAGGCTGGTCATCTGCTGAATTTCTGGGAAAGGATTCACTGAGTCATCTAACCTAATGGCTCACCAGCGAGTTCACACTGGGGAGAAGCCGTTCAGCTGCTCAGACTGTGGGAAGAGATTCACTCACTCTTCCGCCCTACTGGTACACCAGCGAGTTCACACTGGGGAGAAGCCGTTCAGCTGCTCAGAATGTGGGAAGGGATTCACTCAGTCGTCCCACCTACAGAATCATCAGCGACTTCACACTGGGGAGAAGCTGTTCACCTGCTCAGAATGTGGGAAGAGATTCACTCGGTTATTCCACCTACAGAATCATCAGCGAGTTCACACTGGGGAGAAGCCGTTCACCTGCTCAGAATGTGGGAAGGAATTCACTCAGTCGTCCCACCTACAGAGTCATCAGCGAGTTCACACTGGGGAGAAGCCGTTCACCTGCTCAGAATGTGGGAAGACATTCACTCATTCATCCAACCTACAGAGTCATCAGCGAGTTCACACTGGGGAGAAGCCGTTCACCTGCTCAGAATGTGGGAAGAGATTCACTCGGTCATCCCACTTGCAGAGTCATCAGCGAGTTCACACTGGAGAGAAGCCGTTCATCTGCTCAGAATGTGGGAAGGGATTCACTCAGTCATCCCACCTACAGAATCATCAGCGACTTCACACCGGGGAGAAGATGTTTACCTGCTCAGAATGTGGGAAGGGATTCGCTCAGTTATCCAACCTACAGAGTCATCAGCGAGTTCACACTGGGGATAAGCCGTTCACCTGCTCAGTCTGTGGGAAGAGATTCACTCACTCTTCCAGCCTACTGGTACATCAGCGAGTTCACACTGGGGAGAAGCCGTTCACCTGCTCAGTTTGTCCGAAGAGATTCAGTCGGTCAACCCACCTACAAAGTCATCAGCGAGTTCACACTGGGGAGAAGCCGTTCACCTGCTCAGAATGTGGGAAGAGATTCTCTGAGTCATCCCACCTAAAGAGTCATCAGCGAGTTCACACTAGGGAGAAGCCATTCACCTGCTCAGAATGTGGGAAGAGATTCACTCAGTTATCCAACCTACAGAGTCATCAGCGAGCTCACACTGGGGAGAAGCCGTTCACCTGCTCAGTCTGTGGGAAGGGATTCACTCGGTTATCCGACCTACAGAGTCATCAACGAGATCAGACTGGAGAGAAGCCGTTCATCTGCTCAGTCTGTGGGAAGAGATTCACTCGGTCATCCGATCTACAGAGTCATCAGCGAGTTCACACTGGGGAGAAGCCATTCACCTGTTCAGTCTGTGGGAAGGGATTCACTCAGTCATCCAACCTACAGAGTCATCAGCGAGTTCACACTGGAGAGAAGCCATTCACCTGCTCAGTCTGTGAGAAGAGATTCACTCACTCTTCCGCCCTACTGGTTCATCAGCGAGTTCACACCGGGGAGAAGCCGTTTACCTGCTCAGAATGTGGGAAGAGATTCACTCGATCATCAACCCTACAGAGTCATCAGCGAGTTCACACCAGGGAGAAGCCGTTTACCTGCTCAGAATGTGGGAGGAGATTCACTCGATCATCCACCCTACAGAGTCATCAGCGAGTTCACACTGGGGAGAAGCCATTCAGCTGCTCAGAATGTGGGAAGGGATTCGCTCAGTTATCCAACCTGCAGAGTCATCAGCGAGTTCACACTGGGGAGAAGCCATTCACCTGCAAAGAATGTGGGAAGGAATTCACTCAGTCATCCCAACTATTGGCACACCAGTCAGTTCACAATGGGGAGTGACCGTTGTTATGAATCCCTAGGTATCATTTGCTGTGGGCTGTCATTCTAAGAGAGGGAGAGATTAAGGTGAATCAGTCTGACTTGCATCTCGTTTACATCGCTCACAGCTTGTTTAGTTTTAACCGAGGACACAGACACTCAGTCAGGTGGAGATGAAGGAGGAAACATGCAAGGATCGAAACAAGGGAACTAGTGGCCATGGGTCACTGTTTAGAACTTTCCTCTGCCCACAAGGGTGGGTTAATTATTGATTCAGCGAACATCGAATGTGTGGTTGTCATCTCGTTTGATCCATAGGAGTGGATCTGATTTGGGGTATCCTGTGAAGACCACTTATGTGTTAACCCTTGCCTGGGTGTGGTGTGGTAATTCACTTGAAGACGATACCCCTTGTGACAAGTCACTTTCGGTGATAATTCCTATGTGGATTTGGAACGACGACAGATAAATTCTACAGTGACTGTTCTCTCGTTTTACCACCATGGATACTGTGGAATTTGACATAATTGCCTTCTCTCAACATTTACCCTGGATTACAAATATCTCTCTCTCATCACCTATTCTGTGGATGAACTGAACTTTCATACTTTACCATCTCAAGACTCCAAGCCTTGTTTCCCCCGAGCTCAGTAGGCTGGGAGTTATATTTACACACATATATACACATACCTCTGTTAACTATTGTTTATCTTGCTTAAGTTACTATATTATAAGCAGATACTAATAAAGATAGTGGTTTTAACATCAAAACCAGACTCCAGGTGTAGCCCATTGCTGCTGGTTCATTTCTAAAGCATTACGGTTCGTAAAAAAAATTGGGGCCTGCATCCTGGATATGAACAGATTTGGGGGCATATAGATTACTTCTCGATTTCATTGGTGAAATCCCTTTTGATTTATTTGTGTGTAGAAAATCTGAAGCAATGCATGTTGATAGATGTCTGGAAGTGCCAACCTCTGAGGCATTAGAGGACGCCAGAAGGATTGAGTTATTGAGTATTGCTGGAAGGTTAAAACTTGCTAAGATGAAATTGACAACGAGGAGGTCACAGATGCAGAGGATAATAGCTGAGTATTATGTATCTGAGGGTGTGTTTAAAGTGGAGGAGTTGGAGGTGGTTTCTGAAAGTAAACCTAGTGAGCTTGAGCTCCCGTACAAGTTAGAAAAAATAAAGATGGAGGCTGTGGACAGCCGGAGGCAGATTGAGGCTGGAGAGGCAGAAAAACAGAGAGGAAGCAGAAAGGTAGAGGATGTTCAAACTGAAAAAGATAGAGCAATTGCACCAAAGGGGTCTAGCGTTAGACTCTGGTGATAAGTTTGAGGCCAGTCGGGAAGTTAAATTGGTACCCCCATTTGACGAGGCAGAGGTTGATAAATACTTCCAGCATTTTGAGAAGGTTGCTCTGAGTTTAAAGTGGCCAAAAGAGGGTTGGCCCATTCTCTTACAAAGTGTAATTAAGGGGAAGGCTCAGCAAGCCTATTCTGCTTTGACAGTTGTTGAAGCAGCTGATTATGACATTGTGAAACAGGCTGTGCTCAAATCTTACAAGTTGGTCCCAGAAGTATACAGGCAAAAGTTTAGAAATTTGAAGAAATCTGTGAACCAGATTTATATGGAATTTGCTAATGAGAAGTTTGTGTGCTTTGACTGCTGGTGCACATATAAAAATGTAGGTGGTGATTTTAACAGCTTGAAAGAGTTGGTTTTAATTGAAGAATTCAAAAGGTGCATCCTTGATTTAGATTTAGATGAAAAGGATGCTGCCACTTTGCAGGAGTCTGCTAGATTAGCAGATGAGTTTGCTTTAACTCATCACGTTAAGTTTACCCAGAATAAGAGCTTCCAAAAGAATAGCAGGGATAACCAGGGTAAACCAGAAATTAAAGCTGAGACTCGTAACAAGAGTGAGGATGAAGGGAAGCAGTTGGAGGAGAAATGTTCTGGTCTTACTTGTTACTATTGTAAGAAATCTGGTCACATGATGGCTAATTGTTCTGTCCTGAAGAAGAAAAAGGAAAAGGAGGCAGTCCCACATGCCTGTGATCAGTATGTTGAAGCACCTATAAACCCACAGGGTTCTGAACATTCTGTGGAGGCTCAGTTAAGGACTGAGAGGTCTGACCGAGTTAAGAAGGGATTCCATCATTTTATGTCAGATGGGTTTGTATTAGTAATGGAAGGGTCAACCCCGGTACCAGTGAAAATTCTTCAAGATAGTGGGGCTTCTCAGTCACTTATATTAGACAGTGTTCTAAAGTTTGGTGATGAGACTGACATTGGTGAGGTAAATCTTATTAAAGTCATTGTGGCAGGATTGTTTCTGTTCCATTGCACAAGGTGACTTTACAGTCAGGGTTTGTTTCGGGACCTGTTAAGATTGGATTATGCTCCAGTTAACCAGTGGAAGATGTTACTTTGCTGTTAGGGAATGACCTGGCAGATGGTAAAGTTGTTCCTGCAGTGCAGTTGACAACTAAGCCAATCACTGACGACCCACAGATGGATTTTAACATTTATCGCAGTAACTTGAAATATGGCTAAAAAGTCTGCCAATGCAGACAGTTCTGTGCAGCATGATTCTGATACCCATGATAGCCAAAATCAGGTTGACCAGGATTCAGGTTATGATGACTTGTCAGGGACCTTTCAGCCTTCATTGTTTCAACAGGATTCAAGTAGTAAATCTGATGAGAAAGATTTATCCCTCTCTTGGAAGGAGTTTATAGCAGAACAGAACCGAGACCCTGAGATTGAAGCTTTATAAGAAACATCTCTGTCAGATGATGAGATAAAGAAAGTGTCAGTAGGATATTATCTCAAGGATGGAGTGTTAATGAGGAAGTGGAGACCACCTGCTATACCTGCGAGTGAGGAATGGGCAATTGTTCACCAAGTTGTAGTTCCTAAAGTTCATAGGACTGAAATTTTAACTTTGGCCCATAGTATGCCCGTAGGTGGCCATTTTGGAGTGAATAAAACTGTAAACAGGATTATGAAAGAATTTTACTGGCCGAATTTGAGGAAAGATATTGTGACCTTTTGCAGAACCTGTCACACTTGTCAAGTTGTGGGTAAACCTAATCAGGTCACCCCAGTGGCATCGGGCCTATACCTGCATTCGGAGAACCCTTTCCCAAATTTATAGTGGATTCTGTTGGCCCATTGCCAAAGACTAAAGCTGTCCATCAGTGTTTGCTAACTATTATGTGTACTGCATCCAGATTCCCAGAGGCAATACCCCTCAGAAATATTAAAGCTAAAACTGTGGCATAGACACTTAACAAGTTTTTTTTTAAACTTTAATTTGTTTTGCCTAGAGAAATCCAGTCTTATCAAGGAAGTAATTTTACTAATGAATTATTCTAGCAGGTAGTTTATGAACTGGGAGCTGAACAAATTATATTTGTCTGAGTACCATCCGGAATCACAAAATCCCAAGGGGCTTTAGAAAGATTTCATTCTACCCTCAAAACAATGATTAAGACATAATGTGTTGAAATTGGAAAAGACTGGGATGAAGGAATACATTTTCTTTTGTTCACAGTAAGGGAGTCGGTACCGGAATCACTGGGCTTTAGTCCATTTGAACTTGTATTTGGTCATAGAGTGAGGGGACCTTTGACCTTGTTAAAGGAACAGTGGATTGATGGGGATGTACATGTTAACTTCTTAGACTATGTTTTGAAGTTCAAAAATAAACTATACCAAGCCCATCGTCTAGCGAGACAAAACTTAAAGATTTCTCAAAACAAAATGAAGTGTTGGTTTGATAAGTGGGCTTGCCTTATTTCCAGTGTTGACGAATCCACTTCAAGGGAAATTCAATGGACCGTATGAAATAGTCTCTCAAATTAATGATGTGAATTATGTTATTAAAACACCCGACCAACGTAAACTAACACAGGTGGTACACATCAATATGATAAAGCCTTATTCTGACAAGCAGGCACCATCGGTGAGCATTGTTGTCAAAACATATAAATCTGGCAACCCTGAGAATGAGACAATTGACTCGTCTGAGACTTTTCACAAGCCAAACATGGTCCCAGTTAGGCTAATGAACTCGGTTGTTCTCGAAAACATTGACAACAAGTTGGCTCATCTGCAGCCAAAACAACAACAGCTGAAGGAATTAATTCTGAAGTTTAAAGATTTATTTCTCGATGTTCCCAAGTAAACCACGGTCGCAGTACATGACATAGATATTGATCAAGCCAAACTGATTAAACAACACCCATATCGCATGAATGCAGAAAAGTGTAAGTTGGCTGAGCAGGTTTTGCAAGTAGGGAAACAGATTCGGTAGGTCTCAAAGGCAAGGACTTTGGACACACAGTCTTGGTAGTAAAGGATTCTATTTACAGAAGGCAAGCGTGGGAAAATGGCACGCACGAACGCACAGACACACACACTTTACAGCAGTTGTGGGGAAGTCAGATCGGCAATAAAACACGCGGACAATTGCTAACAAACGTGGGTAAATCGCCTGGGAACAAAACACACACGCGCACACAGGCAAACACACACGCACATACAACCAAGGGAAAACTCAATACCCTTTGACTCTCTGCAGGCACGGCGCTATGCTATTACGGACAATAATCTACGCTCCCAACCCTATTCAGTGCACAGCTCACCAACAATTTCTCAAGCGCCGTCCCATGGTTCTCAACCGGGAGTGAAGCAGGGTGGTCCCTCGGAGATGGCAAAGAGAGAGGGTCCAGCACACGTGCCAGCCTTTATCGTGCACACAGGGCTGGACGGTCCCGCACAGGTAATTCCCGGGGCGGCGGGGGGGTTTGGGGGAAATGGCTCGGTGCCAGCAGAACTAAGCCGATTACAATGTCGAGGCCAGGTACAAGGCTAATTAAAGGGGCCAATGGTGAGGTGTGAATTGATGGGCGAGGAGGAGTCCAACCTTGATTGGCAGGTGGCGTGCCTTCCGACCAGGCAGTGGGCAGTGCTGTCACGTGACAGTCACGACCCCTCCAGTACAGTCCACCCCCCCGGAAGCCACGCCCCTCGCCATGCATTACATGTAACCCAGTGAGAGGGAAAGTAATGTATCTCAATGGAAGTCTTACACTTAACTATTTCTGAGGTTAACGCTGCATGTGACTATACGGAACAAAAGAAAGGCAGACAGGCTCTGAACAGCTTGGCAAGCACAGTATAATACACAAGTGGATGACAGTTGCCCACCATCCCCCACCCTTCCACCCCGGGGACCCAAACGGTCACCAGTTTCCCCATGAGGTGTCGTGCTGGAGGAGCTGGCCACTCGATCATTGAACTTTCGCCACCGAGTCCCGAATATGAGCAGCCGAATGGGTGATGTTGCTCGACTCGTCAGGGACAAACGTGCAGCGCTCCTTACCATCACTGCACGGGTACCACCATCAGCCGCGAGTCGGTAATCCAGGGCCAGTCGATCCAGCAGGGTGACCATCCTGACGGCCGCCAGCTCCGCCGCCGTTCGGGTGAGGGCATCTTCGGTGCGTTGCAATGCCGCTGCCGTGTCGCTGGCCAGCGAACTGAGCACACCGGTCATCTGGATCACCTCACGGGACGATGGGGCCGCGTCATATCCGGGAGAGGCTGTCATCCAGAGCCTCTCCGCCTCCGTGACGGCCCTCTTGTCCCGGTGGCCGCTGTGCGCCGGCTGCTCCCCCAGGTCGTTCAGCGGGTGGATGGAGGGCACCACATGTGCTGGAGATTAACAACCGGACCAGCTAGCGGGGAGCCACGGGGAGGTTCGGTGGCCGCAAATCCAGTGGGTCCCGTTCAAAGTCCAGGGAGCCCCCAGCTGAGCGGCACCATCGGCAGTGGTGACTGGAGCGCACGGATTTTGAAAACCACTGTCTTTATTAGTATCTACTGATAATATAGCAACTTAACCATAAACAAAAGTTAACAGTGTTATGTGTATGTGTGTGTAAATATAACTCCCAAACTATTGAGCTTGGGGGAACGACATTTCAATACTCTCTCAAACCGCTCAATCTCAGAGCCCCGCCTCTTTGTCGACCCACTAGTGTACTCCCGACATAAAAACAATTACCCCCGTCTTTCCCTCCAGGCGACCTAGGACGCTCGGAACGAGACCTCCAGCAGTTGGTTATTAAAGTGCCAGTGCCCGGATCCCACCTCAGAGTAGAAGAAGAAGAATGCCCTTAACTCCTGGTAGAGTCATCGGGGCGCCGTCATGACAAGCTTTTTACACCGATCTTTCCGGTGAGTGCTCATCATGTGGCATTTCTGTAGCATTCTCCAGGTTTTTTTTACGAGGTCGAATTGCTAGCTCGACGCTCAACCCAGCACGGATGGAAAGCGTGCACGGGATCGGCTGGATTCGAACTCGGTACCCTTCGCTCCGGAGTCTGGCGCTGATGCCAGCACGCCACCAGCCGTCCCCACCTCAGAGTGCAGAGGAGCAAATTCCATCCACACAAGGTGATGGTTCGAGGCCGACATTTACCGCATGCAGGTTGCCGTCACGGGGGAGCTGTACGCTTGAGAGACATAGAGGCGGTCTATTCGGGAATCTCCCCCTCTAGATCTTCTCGAGAAGGCTCTAGAGTCAGGATGTAGATTCCGACAGGTATCCACCAAGTCAAAGCAGCCGACTAACTCCTGTAACTGCTTTGCCGATGCCGTGTCGCACTGGAGACTACAGAGGTTCTCCACCTCGAAGGTACATTTGAGGTCCCCAACCTCGGGATCCATGGAGCTCAGTGGAGTGGACAGCTGACCGAATAGAGAATAGGCGCGTCTGCATCACCCCAGCCCCTCAGGGCATACACGTTGATGAAATGCAGAGGTAGACCATCCAGGCGCACAGCCAGATGGAGCAGGCGGCCGGGCACGACATCTTGAGCTGTCACGATTTCCGGCTGGAAAGGTGAGGCCAACAGGATCGCAACCCCGCTAGACTTGGAGCTGAGGTGATTCATGTATACCCCTCCCTGCCACTCCAGAAGCCAAGCCGTCTAGTCCCCCGGGATGGTTCTGGGTTTCCTGCAGGAAATTCACCGCATATCTCCCATCCCTGAAGACTGCAAGATAGTTTTATCTGCAGAAAGAACCCCTCCCACCATTAAAATTTAGACTAGCTACAGTGAGATTCATGTCGGGAGTACATTAGGCCTCAACACCAGTACCCTTCCCGGTGAGAGCGGAGGCGCCCTCAACCACATTATCCTGAAAAAAAGCAAGAATGCTCTTTGCTTTCTGGACCCGAGTGGTGCCAACGCCACCCTGTAACCCAATATCCCCCGAAGGAGTGAAATAATTTGCCACTCTGATGTCCCTCACCAGGTCATTCAGGAAGATTTCAGCTGTCGCCGCACATTCCACGACACAGCATTCCTCTTCCCCTTCCGTCTGAGGATGACCCGCAGGGATATCACCAGCCTCGGCATGCTAGACCAGTGAAGCGATGCTGGATTGGACCGATGCTTTGCACCCTCAGAGGTGAGAATGAAATCTCTAATTTCCTCCACCGGTATCAATGAGGATTTCTCAGGAGAGGTGAGGATGTCCATTGTCTCACTATCCAAGGAGTCTCCCTCCAACCCCTGACTGCAAATAGATCCCCCATCTTCCTCTCCGTGTGTTCTAATAGATTGCTGTACTTGTGACCCACACTGCGCAGCGGGTACCTCACTCATACCTGCCCGCTCCACCGTTGCGTCAGTCTTATCCACAGTTACGGCAATGGAGGGACAATCCCCAGGGACTCTCTGCGAGCCATTAGCTGATGGGGTCGGCATGTAGAGTATATCACCCTCCCCAGGAGACAGGCACGAAGGGGACCCCAGCACCTCTGGTCCAAGGGATTCACCAGCAGCCTGATGCTGACAGTAAGAGGCTTGGTCTGCTACCCACTCATGTTATTCAATACACTTGCCTCCAGGGAGGCGCTTACTGCTAAGTCCTGGGTGGAGGGCTGCAGGTGTGTCTCATTTGTGGAAACAGGGATATCACGAGCTTTCTGCACAACCACACCACCTACCACAGGACTGGTGGCTACATCTGGGGACTCAGGTTTAGAACCAACCTCCACCCGGATTCCCACCCCTTCCAGGGACTCCCCTGCACCTCAATTCCCTGCCCTCTTGCGGGAACGTTCCCCTCTCCTCTTTAAGCCGGAGGAGCACACAGGTGCAGGATTCACCGATGGGGTGGCTCTCTCCGCTTCCATCACCCCGTCTGCTTGCGCACCTCCCCGAGTCTCCCGCTCCACTTCAAGGCAAACGGGCGTGAGATCTGCGGTCTCGGGAGCCGACTTCTTCGGGTGTTTGGACTTCTTCTTTGCTTTCTTGCTCCACACAGGCTCCACCCCGTCCCCCACCTGAATCTCCGTGCACGTATTCTCAAGATCTCCCACCTGAACCACAGGGGCAGGAGCAGGGACCGACCCAACCGTAGGAGTAGGGACAGAGGTAGGGGTAGGGGCAGGGTGAGGGGCCGGGGCAGGATCAGGGGCGGGGGCAGAGTCAGAGGCAGGCGCAGGTGCACGCGCAGGAGTAGGGTCAGGGGCAGAGGTAGCTGGGGCACTGGTGCCCGAAGTGGACTCCCTCGGGTTCCGGGTGGTAGGACAGTCCCTCCGAAAGTGTCCCACCTCCCTGCACGCATGGCACCGTGGACGCTCGGAGCTCCAATACACCTGATAATCTACCCCCTCCTGTCGGACAGTAAAGCGGCCCTCAACGTCGTCCTCCGGTTCCAGCTGCATGAATACCTGCCGCCGGAAAGAATTTAAGGTACGGAGGGTGCGTCTCTTAAATTTGTGTCTTATGGCAGTAATCTCTGACCTTACTTGTCCCAAGCAGGCTTATGGAGGAAGCAGGACCTCGTTGGGAATGAAAGGCTTAACGTGACCGAGGACGATGGGTTGCGTGGGAGCTGCCACCAACTCCATCTGTAAAAAGATGTTTTCCACCGCGATCCCCCCACTGAGAGCCCGATGCACCAACTCATCATTCCTCAGATAAAACTCTGCCTTCCCGAACTCTTTCCCGGTGACCATGGCCTCTGCACACTTTTCCAGAGTAATTCCACGACGCAAAATGCATTGCACCCCACGCTCCTCTTCCACTGACCGAAACAGGGCATTTTCCGAGGCTGGAGAGGCAGCCTCCTTTGCATAACTCCCCAAGGCCTGCAACTCCCTGGAGACCGGTTCGGTATGTTGACTCTATGTCCAAATCGAGAAATATACGGCGGTGATGGTTATAAAGTCCTGGAGCGAGTAGAGTATCTGGCCGGAAAAGTTTGCAGTCGACAGTACCTTGCTGGCTCGACGCCAGAAATTCCAACGCCAGGAAAGGATCCGCCGGTCCTGCAGAACTCCCAGGCCGTGAGAGGTCGAGAAGTCTCAACAGATGCTCCGGCTCCTGCACCGAACGAGAATCAGGAAGATGAAGGAGGAGGGACGTTGCCCCGATGCTAGTGGGGGAACACCGGATTTTGTCTCCGGTTTTGGGAGCGAACCGGCTTCCTGGCGAGTTGCCAGAGGCCGCAGCTGGGAGCCAACGAACCCAGTCCAAACTGGCAGAAAACCTCCAAATGAAGCTTGCACACTAAAACAGCCTCTCACTCAGATGTCCAAGAGACATTTTGACCAACGTCCAGAGTATCTCACGAACTTTATGCAGTAGTTTTTCCTCGATTTCTCCCAGCTCAGTCAGCACAGCTACACTCTGTGTCTGACCCCGGGAATGTGTGATAGAATGGTGTAGAGGGAGCTACACTCTGTGTCTGACCCCGGGAATGTGTGATAGAATGGTGTAGAGGGAGCTACACTCTGTGTCTGACCCCGGGAATGTGTGATAGAATGGTGTAGAGGGAGCTACACTCTGTGTCTGACCCCGGGAATGTGTGATAGAATGGTGTAGAGGGAGCTACACTCTGTGTCTGACCCCGGGAATGTGTGATAGAATGGTGTAGAGGGAGCTACACTCTGTGTCTGACCCCGGGAATGTGTGATAGAATGGTGTAGAGGGAGCTACACTCTGTGTCTGACCCCGGGAATGTGTGATAGAATGGTGTAGAGGGAGCTACACTCTGTGTCTGACCCCGGGAATGTGTGATAGAATGGTGTAGAGGGAGCTACACTCTGTGTCTGACCCCGGGAATGTGTGATAGAATGGTGTAGAGGGAGCTACACTCTGTGTCTGACCCGGGAATGTGTGATAGAATGGTGTAGAGGGAGCTACACTCTGTGTCTGACCCCGGGAATGTGTGATAGAATGGTGTAGAGGGAGCTACACTCTGTGTCTGACCCCGGGAATGTGTGATAGAATGGTGTAGAGGGAGCTACACTCTGTGTCTGACCCCGGGAATGTGTGATAGAATGGTGTAGAGGGAGCTACACTCTGTGTCTGACCCCGGGAATGTGTGATAGAATGGTGTAGAGGGAGCTACACTCTGTGTCTGACCCCGGGAATGTGTGATAGAATGGTGTAGAGGGAGCTACACTCTGTGTCTGACCCCGGGAATGTGTGATAGAATGGTGTAGAGGGAGCTACACTCTGTGTCTGACCCCGGGAATGTGTGATAGAATGGTGTAGAGGGAGCTACACTCTGTGTCTGACCCCGGGAATGTGTGATAGAATGGTGTAGAGGGAGCTACACTCTGTGTCTGACCCCGGGAATGTGTGATAGAATGGTGTAGAGGGAGCTACACTCTGTGTCTGACCCCGGGAATGTGTGATAGAATGGTGTAGAGGGAGCTACACTCTGTGTCTGACCCCGGGAATGTGTGATAGAATGGTGTAGAGGGAGCTACACTCTGTGTCTGACCCCGGGAATGTGTGATAGAATGGTGTAGAGGGAGCTACACTCTGTGTCTGACCCCGGGAATGTGTGATAGAATGGTGTAGAGGGAGCTACACTCTGTGTCTGACCCCGGGAATGTGTGATAGAATGGTGTAGAGGGAGCTACACTCTGTGTCTGACCCCGGGAATGTGTGATAGAATGGTGTAGAGGGAGCTACACTCTGTGTCTGACCCCGGGAATGTGTGATAGAATGGTGTAGAGGGAGCTACACTCTGTGTCTGACCCCGGGAATGTGTGATAGAATGGTGTAGAGGGAGCTACACTCTGTGTCTGACCCCGGGAATGTGTGATAGAATGGTGTAGAGGGAGCTACACTCTGTGTCTGACCCCGGGAATGTGTGATAGAATGGTGTAGAGGGAGCTACACTCTGTGTCTGACCCCGGGAATGTGTGATAGAATGGTGTAGAGGGAGCTACACTCTGTGTCTGACCCCGGGAATGTGTGATAGAATGGTGTAGAGGGAGCTACACTCTGTGTCTGACCCCGGGAATGTGTGATAGAATGGTGTAGAGGGAGCTACACTCTGTGTCTGACCCGGGAAGTGTGATAGAATGGTGTAGAGGGAGCTACACTGTCTGACCCCGGGAATGTGTGATAGAATGGTGTAGAGGGAGCTACACTCTGTGTCTGACCCCGGGAATGTGTGATAGAATGGTGTAGAGGGAGCTACACTCTGTGTCTGACCCCGGGAATGTGTGATAGAATGGTGTAGAGGGAGCTACACTCTGTGTTACCCCGGATGTGTGATAGAGGGTAGAGGGAGCTACACTCTGTGTCTGACCCCGGGAATGTGTGATAGAATGGTGTAGAGGGAGCTACACTCTGTGTCTGACCCCGGGAATGTGTGATAGAATGGTGTAGAGGGAGCTACACTCTGTGTCTGACCCCGGGAATGTGTGATAGAATGGTGTAGAGGGAGCTACACTCTGTGTCTGACCCCGGGAATGTGTGATAGAATGGTGTAGAGGGAGCTACACTCTGTGTCTGACCCCGGGAATGTGTGATAGAATGGTGTAGAGGGAGCTACACTCTGTGTCTGACCCCGGGAATGTGTGATAGAATGGTGTAGAGGGAGCTACACTCTGTGTCTGACCCCGGGAATGTGTGATAGAATGGTGTAGAGGGAGCTACACTCTGTGTCTGACCCGAAGAGAGTGTGATAGAATGGTGTAGAGGGAGCTACACTCTGTGTCTGACCCCGGGAATGTGTGATAGAATGGTGTAGAGGGAGCTACACTCTGTGTCTGACCCCGGGAATGTGTGATAGAATGGTGTAGAGGGAGCTACACTCTGTGTCTGACCCCGGGAATGTGTGATAGAATGGTGTAGAGGGAGCTACACTCTGTGTCTGACCCCGGGAATGTGTGATAGAATGGTGTAGAGGGAGCTACACTCTGTGTCTGACCCCGGGAATGTGTGATAGAATGGTGTAGAGGGAGCTACACACTCTGTGTCTGACCCCGGGAATGTGTGATAGAATGGTGTAGAGGGAGCTACACTCTGTGTCTGACCCCGGGAATGTGTGATAGAATGGTGTAGAGGGAGCTACACTCTGTGTCTGACCCCGGGAATGTGTGATAGAATGGTGTAGAGGGAGCTACACTCTGTGTCTGACCCCGGGAATGTGTGATAGAATGGTGTAGAGGGAGCTACACTCTGTGTCTGACCCGGAAGTGTGATAGAATGGTGTAGAGGGAGCTACTTGTGTCTGACCCGAAGAGAATGTGTGATACCGACCGATGTGTAGAGGGAGCTACACTCTGTGTCTGACCCCGGGAATGTGTGATAGAATGGTGTAGAGGGAGCTACACTCTGTGTCTGACCCCGGGAATGTGTGATAGAATGGTGTAGAGGGAGCTACACTCTGTGTCTGACCCCGGGAATGTGTGATAGAATGGTGTAGAGGGAGCTACACTCTGTGTTGACCCCGGGAGTGTGATAGAATGGTGTAGAGGGAGCTACACTCTGTGTCTGACCCCGGGAATGTGTGATAGAATGGTGTAGAGGGAGCTACACTCTGTGTCTGACCCGAAGAGAGTGTGATGGGATGGAGTGGAGGGAGCTACACTCTGTGTCTGACCCCGGGAATGTGTGATAGAATGGTGTAGAGGGAGCTACACTCTGTGTCTGACCCCGGGAATGTGTGATAGAATGGTGTAGAGGGAGCTACACTCTGTGTCTGACCCCGGGAATGTGTGATAGAATGGTGTAGAGGGAGCTACACTCTGTGTCTGACCCCGGGAATGTGTGATAGAATGGTGTAGAGGGAGCTACACTCTGTGTCTGACCCCGGGAATGTGTGATAGAATGGTGTAGAGGGAGCTACACTCTGTGTCTGACCCCGGGAATGTGTGATAGAATGGTGTAGAGGGAGCTACACTCTGTGTCTGACCCCGGGAATGTGTGATAGAATGGTGTAGAGGGAGCTACACTCTGTGTCTGACCCCGGGAATGTGTGATAGAATGGTGTAGAGGGAGCTACACTCTGTGTCTGACCCCGGGAATGTGTGATAGAATGGTGTAGAGGGAGCTACACTCTGTGTCTGACCCCGGGAATGTGTGATAGAATGGTGTAGAGGGAGCTACACTCTGTGTCTGACCCCGGGAATGTGTGATAGAATGGTGTAGAGGGAGCTACACTCTGTGTCTGACCCCGGGAATGTGTGATAGAATGGTGTAGAGGGAGCTACACTCTGTGTCTGACCCCGGGAATGTGTGATAGAATGGTGTAGAGGGAGCTACACTCTGTGTCTGACCCCGGGAATGTGTGATAGAATGGTGTAGAGGGAGCTACACTCTGTGTCTGACCCGGGGAATGTGTGATAGAATGGTGTAGAGGGAGCTACACTCTGTGTCTGACCCCGGGAATGTGTGATAGAATGGTGTAGAGGGAGCTACACTCTGTGTCTGACCCCGGGAATGTGTGATAGAATGGTGTAGAGGGAGCTACACTCTGTGTCTGACCCCGGGAATGTGTGATAGAATGGTGTAGAGGGAGCTACACTCTGTGTCTGACCCCGGGAATGTGTGATAGAATGGTGTAGAGGGAGCTACACTCTGTGTCTGACCCCGGGAATGTGTGATAGAATGGTGTAGAGGGAGCTACACTCTGTGTCTGACCCCGGGAATGTGTGATAGAATGGTGTAGAGGGAGCTACACTCTGTGTCTGACCCCGGGAATGTGTGATAGAATGGTGTAGAGGGAGCTACACTCTGTGTCTGACCCCGGGAATGTGTGATAGAATGGTGTAGAGGGAGCTACACTCTGTGTCTGACCCCGGGAATGTGTGATAGAATGGTGTAGAGGGAGCTACACTCTGTGTCTGACCCCGGGAATGTGTGATAGAATGGTGTAGAGGGAGCTACACTCTGTGTCTGACCCGAAGAGAGTGTGATAGAATGGTGTAGAGGGAGCTACACTCTGTGTCTGACCCCGGGAATGTGTGATAGAATGGTGTAGAGGGAGCTACACTCTGTGTCTGACCCCGGGAATGTGTGATAGAATGGTGTAGAGGGAGCTACACTCTGTGTCTGACCCCGGGAATGTGTGATAGAATGGTGTAGAGGGAGCTACACTCTGTGTCTGACCCCGGGAATGTGTGATAGAATGGTGTAGAGGGAGCTACACTCTGTGTCTGACCCCGGGAATGTGTGATAGAATGGTGTAGAGGGAGCTACACTCTGTGTCTGACCCCGGGAATGTGTGATAGAATGGTGTAGAGGGAGCTACACTCTGTGTCTGACCCCGGGAATGTGTGATAGAATGGTGTAGAGGGAGCTACACTCTGTGTCTGACCCCGGGAATGTGTGATAGAATGGTGTAGAGGGAGCTACACTCTGTGTCTGACCCCGGGAATGTGTGATAGAATGGTGTAGAGGGAGCTACACTCTGTGTCTGACCCCGGGAATGTGTGATAGAATGGTGTAGAGGGAGCTACACTCTGTGTCTGACCCCGGGAATGTGTGATAGAATGGTGTAGAGGGAGCTACACTCTGTGTCTGACCCCGGGAATGTGTGATAGAATGGTGTAGAGGGAGCTACACTCTGTGTCTGACCCCGGGAATGTGTGATAGAATGGTGTAGAGGGAGCTACACTCTGTGTCTGACCCCGGGAATGTGTGATAGAATGGTGTAGAGGGAGCTACACTCTGTGTCTGACCCCGGGAATGTGTGATAGAATGGTGTAGAGGGAGCTACACTCTGTGTCTGACCCCGGGAATGTGTGATAGAATGGTGTAGAGGGAGCTACACTCTGTGTCTGACCCCGGGAATGTGTGATAGAATGGTGTAGAGGGAGCTACACTCTGTGTCTGACCCCGGGAATGTGTGATAGAATGGTGTAGAGGGAGCTACACTCTGTGTCTGACCCCGGGAATGTGTGATAGAATGGTGTAGAGGGAGCTACACTCTGTGTCTGACCCCGGGAATGTGTGATAGAATGGTGTAGAGGGAGCTACACTCTGTGTCTGACCCCGGGAATGTGTGATAGAATGGTGTAGAGGGAGCTACACTCTGTGTCTGACCCCGGGAATGTGTGATAGAATGGTGTAGAGGGAGCTACACTCTGTGTCTGACCCCGGGAATGTGTGATAGAATGGTGTAGAGGGAGCTACACTCTGTGTCTGACCCCGGGAATGTGTGATAGAATGGTGTAGAGGGAGCTACACTCTGTGTCTGACCCCGGGAATGTGTGATAGAATGGTGTAGAGGGAGCTACACTCTGTGTCTGACCCCGGGAATGTGTGATAGAATGGTGTAGAGGGAGCTACACTCTGTGTCTGACCCCGGGAATGTGTGATAGAATGGTGTAGAGGGAGCTACACTCTGTGTCTGACCCCGGGAATGTGTGATAGAATGGTGTAGAGGGAGCTACACTCTGTGTCTGACCCCGGGAATGTGTGATAGAATGGTGTAGAGGGAGCTACACTCTGTGTCTGACCCCGGGAATGTGTGATAGAATGGTGTAGAGGGAGCTACACTCTGTGTCTGACCCCGGGAATGTGTGATAGAATGGTGTAGAGGGAGCTACACTCTGTGTCTGACCCCGGGAATGTGTGATAGAATGGTGTAGAGGGAGCTACACTCTGTGTCTGACCCCGGGAATGTGTGATAGAATGGTGTAGAGGGAGCTACACTCTGTGTCTGACCCCGGGAATGTGTGATAGAATGGTGTAGAGGGAGCTACACTCTGTGTCTGACCCCGGGAATGTGTGATAGAATGGTGTAGAGGGAGCTACACTCTGTGTCTGACCCCGGGAATGTGTGATAGAATGGTGTAGAGGGAGCTACACTCTGTGTCTGACCCCGGGAATGTGTGATAGAATGGTGTAGAGGGAGCTACACTCTGTGTCTGACCCCGGGAATGTGTGATAGAATGGTGTAGAGGGAGCTACACTCTGTGTCTGACCCCGGGAATGTGTGATAGAATGGTGTAGAGGGAGCTACACTCTGTGTCTGACCCCGGGAATGTGTGATAGAATGGTGTAGAGGGAGCTACACTCTGTGTCTGACCCCGGGAATGTGTGATAGAATGGTGTAGAGGGAGCTACACTCTGTGTCTGACCCCGGGAATGTGTGATAGAATGGTGTAGAGGTGAGCTACACTCTGTGTCTGACCCCGGGAATGTGTGATAGAATGGTGTAGAGGGAGCTACACTCTGTGTCTGACCCCGGGAATGTGTGATAGAATGGTGTAGAGGGAGCTACACTCTGTGTCTGACCCCGGGAATGTGTGATAGAATGGTGTAGAGGGAGCTACACTCTGTGTCTGACCCCGGGAATGTGTGATAGAATGGTGTAGAGGGAGCTACACTCTGTGTCTGACCCCGGGAATGTGTGATAGAATGGTGTAGAGGGAGCTACACTCTGTGTCTGACCCCGGGAATGTGTGATAGAATGGTGTAGAGGGAGCTACACTCTGTGTCTGACCCCGGGAATGTGTGATAGAATGGTGTAGAGGGAGCTACACTCTGTGTCTGACCCCGGGAATGTGTGATAGAATGGTGTAGAGGGAGCTACACTCTGTGTCTGACCCCGGGAATGTGTGATAGAATGGTGTAGAGGGAGCTACACTCTGTGTCTGACCCCGGGAATGTGTGATAGAATGGTGTAGAGGGAGCTACACTCTGTGTCTGACCCCGGGAATGTGTGATAGAATGGTGTAGAGGGAGCTACACTCTGTGTCTGACCCCGGGAATGTGTGATAGAATGGTGTAGAGGGAGCTACACTCTGTGTCTGACCCCGGGAATGTGTGATAGAATGGTGTAGAGGGAGCTACACTCTGTGTCTGACCCCGGGAATGTGTGATAGAATGGTGTAGAGGGAGCTACACTCTGTGTCTGACCCCGGGAATGTGTGATAGAATGGTGTAGAGGGAGCTACACTCTGTGTCTGACCCCGGGAATGTGTGATAGAATGGTGTAGAGGGAGCTACACTCTGTGTCTGACCCCGGGAATGTGTGATAGAATGGTGTAGAGGGAGCTACACTCTGTGTCTGACCCCGGGAATGTGTGATAGAATGGTGTAGAGGGAGCTACACTCTGTGTCTGACCCCGGGAATGTGTGATAGAATGGTGTAGAGGGAGCTACACTCTGTGTCTGACCCCGGGAATGTGTGATAGAATGGTGTAGAGGGAGCTACACTCTGTGTCTGACCCCGGGAATGTGTGATAGAATGGTGTAGAGGGAGCTACACTCTGTGTCTGACCCCGGGAATGTGTGATAGAATGGTGTAGAGGGAGCTACACTCTGTGTCTGACCCCGGGAATGTGTGATAGAATGGTGTAGAGGGAGCTACACTCTGTGTCTGACCCCGGGAATGTGTGATAGAATGGTGTAGAGGGAGCTACACTCTGTGTCTGACCCCGGGAATGTGTGATAGAATGGTGTAGAGGGAGCTACACTCTGTGTCTGACCCCGGGAATGTGTGATAGAATGGTGTAGAGGGAGCTACACTCTGTGTCTGACCCCGGGAATGTGTGATAGAATGGTGTAGAGGGAGCTACACTCTGTGTCTGACCCCGGGAATGTGTGATAGAATGGTGTAGAGGGAGCTACACTCTGTGTCTGACCCCGGGAATGTGTGATAGAATGGTGTAGAGGGAGCTACACTCTGTGTCTGACCCCGGGAATGTGTGATAGAATGGTGTAGAGGGAGCTACACTCTGTGTCTGACCCGAAGAGAGTGTGATAGAATGGTGTAGAGGGAGCTACACTCTGTGTCTGACCCCGGGAATGTGTGATAGAATGGTGTAGAGGGAGCTACACTCTGTGTCTGACCCGAAGAGAGTGTGATAGAATGGTGTAGAGGGAGCTACACTCTGTGTCAGACTCCGGGGGTGTGTGATGTGACAGTGTGGAGGGAGATTCACTCCGTGTCTGACCCTTTTTTTTAAACAAAATTCTTTATTACAAATGTCGGTGCTATACAATATTTACAAAACCAGTGACTAACACATTTACTACACTACAGACAGATAATACATGTTAAACCAATATACTCCCATCCTCATCAATGATGGCATTTACACCCCGCGGAGCCCAACGGTCCCGGAACACCTCTACGGTCGCCGTGGACTGTGCGTATTCCTTTTCAATGTTCACCCGGGCACGAACATACCCCCTAAACATAGCCAGGCAGTCCGCCTGGGGAGAACCTCCTGCCACCCTTTTCCAGGAGCCACGGATGGCAATTTTCGCCACCCAGGAGCAAGTTGACAAGAACTTCCTCATCCCTCTGTGCCCCCCTCCTTACTGGATGACCATATATGAATAGGGTGGGACTGAAATGCAACCAGAAGGCGAGAAGCAGCCCACGCAAATACGCGAAAAGGGGCTGCAGCCTCACACACTCCACGTACATATGGTACACGGTCTCCTCCAGCCCGCAGAAGTGACACGCGGCTGGGAGATCCGTGTACAGACTAAAGAACTTACTGCAGGGCACCGCTCTATGCAGCACCCTCCAGCCGAGATCCCCAAGGTGCATGGGAAGGACTCCCTTGTAAAGGGACTTCCACTGGGGACCCCCCTCACCTCCAGGTGGAAAGACCGACCGCCATGGCGTGTCGGGACGGTGGACAAGGGCCAGGAAGTGGAGGGTGTGGAGCAGCAGCCCATAAAGGTACCTCCTGCCTGCATCCCTGAATGGGATTGTGGGTGTCGATGAGAGATGGCTCAAGTTGTGTGGATTCGCCTCCCGGGTAAGGCTGCGGGGCCTGGGCCCGACGAGCAGCTCAGCTTGAGTCGATCCACACACCTGAGCCGCACCGACATGCGTTGAGGCAGGGCAAGGGTCGGCCAGGACCCCGCCCTCTGCCAGAGGAGGGGATTCCCGGCCTGAGGCAACCATGTTCCAGACTCTCAGTAGGTCCTGATAGAGGCCGGGCAGCCTCTGCAAAGCAGCACGGCTGACGCCCGCCGGTGGTAGCTGCATATCTTCGTGAAGGCAGCGGCCCCTCCGGAGGAAGAAAGTCGCCAACACGTGCCACCTGGGAGGATGCTCGGCGTACAGGGATCTCTGCAGTGTCCTGAGGCGGAGAGCCGCCAGTCGTGTGCGTACACACACCAGCGACTGTCCGCCCTCTCCTACTGGGAGACTCAGAACCGCTGCAGAGACCCAGTGTTTCCTGTTTCCCCAGAAGAAGTCCACTAGCTTCCTCTGCATTCTTGCAACAAAAGGGGCGGGGGGGGGGGCAAGGTGACCATCCCGTACGACAACATGGAGGCCACCAGCTGGTTTATGACCACCACCCTGCCTCGATAGGAAAGCACCCTGAGAAGGCCTGACCAGCGCCCAAGCCGGCCCATGACCTTTGTCTCCATGTCCTGCCAGTTTGCCAGCCAGGTCTCCCCAGAAGGACTCAGGTAGACTCCCAGATAGAGAAGGCGTCTGGTGCTCCACTCAAAAGCTCTCATCTCCTCCCGCAGGGAGTCCACCTCCCACTGGCCTACGAAGAGTCCGGAACATTTCGCCCAGTTGATCCTGGCGGAGGATGCCACCGAGAAAACATCTTGGCACTCACGCATCCTCCGCAGGTCACAGGGGTCTGTCATCATGAGGAGTACATCATCGGCGTAGGCCAAGAGGACGACCCCCATGTCCGGTTCACGCAGAACCAGACCTGTCAGCCTTCTCTGAAGAAGGCTGAGGAATGGCTCGACACAGATCGCATACAGTTGACCGGACATGGGGCACCCTTGACGCACTCCTCTTCGGAAGTGGATAGGTCCTGTCAATGATCCGTTAATCTTAATTAGGCACTCTGCGGCAGAGTACAGGAGCCGAACTCGGGCCACAAAGTGTGGTCCGAGCCCAAAAGCCTGCAGGGTGCCCACCAGGAAACTGTGGTCCACCCGGTCAAACGCCTTCTCCTGGTCAAGAGAATGAAACGCTGCCGGGGTCCCAGTCTCCTGGAGTAGGTGGATCAGGTCCCGCACTAGGTGGACATTGTCCTGGATGGAGCGGCCCGGGACTGTGTAAGATTGGTCAGGATGGACCACCTGTCCAATTACCAAACCCAGACGGTTGGCCATTGCCCAGGCGAAGATCTTGTAGTCCGCGCACAAGAGGGAGACCGGCCGCCAGTTCTTTAGCAGGCGGAGGTCTCCCTTCTGAAGCAGTAGGACCACAACAGCTCTTCGCCATGAGAGGGGCATTCCTCCGGTGGCTAGGCTCTCCCCTAGGACAAAGCTGTAATCATCCCCCAGGACATCCCAAAAAGCCTGATAAAACTCAACACTCAGTCCATCCAAGCCAGGGGACTTGCCCCTCCGGAGTTGCTGAAGGGCAGTGGACAGCTCCTCCCGAGTCAGGGGGGCGTCCAGACGCATTGCGTCCTCTGGGCTGACCTTAGGCAAATCCTTCCAGACCTCATTACACGCCTCCGCATTTGACGGATCAGGCGAGAAGAAGGACCGATAGAATGAACGGACTTCGTTGTTAATTCCATCAGGGTCCGTGATGGAGGAGCCATCGGCAGCCAGCAGCTCCACTGGCTGCTTTTCAACTCCCCGCCACCTCTCCAACGAGTAGAAGAAGGGTGAGACACGGTCCAAATCCTGCAGCATTTGGCTCCGTGACCTCACGTACGCACATCGGGACTGCTGGAGCTGCAGGTTCCTTAGTGCGTCCTTCTTCTCCTGGTATTCCTGCCACAGCTGCTGGTCTCCAGCGGTCGGACCGAGACGGGACTCCAGGTCAAGCAACGCTCTCTCAAGCCGCTCAACCTCAGAGCCCCGCCTCTTTGTCGACCCCCTAGTGTACTCCCGACATAAAAACCGGATGTGGGCTTTGCCCACATCCCACCATAGCCGTAGGGAGCAGAACTCTCTCCGCCTTTCCCTTCAGGTGAGGCAGAACGCTCGGAACGAATCCCGGAATCGGCTGTCCTCCAGCAGGCGGTTGTTAAAATGCCAATACCCGGATCCCACCCGAGGGTGCAGAGGAGTAAATTCCGTCCACACAAGGTGATGATCCGAGCACGACACTGGCCGCATGGAGGACGCCGAGACGCGGGAGACGTAAGCCCGAGAGATATACATGCGGTCTATCCTGGAACCTCCCTCTCTCGACCTTCTCGAGAAGGCGCTAGAGTTGGGGTGAAGATTCCGCCAGCTGTCCACCAAGTCAAAGGAGCCGACTCGCTCCTTTAACTTTTTTGCCGATGCTGGGTGGCATTGGAGGCCCGAGCGGTCCTCCGCCTCGAGGGTGCAATTGAAGTCTCCCCCGAGGATGACGCAGTCCCCAGGATCGATGGAGCTCAGCAGAGTGGACAGCTGACAGAATAGGCGCGTCTGCATCACACCGCGCCTGGGAGCATACACATTGATAAAATGCAATGGTACGCCATCCAGGCGCACAGCCAGGTGGAGCAGACGGCCGGGCACAACGTCCTGGACTCTTTCAATTACTGGCTGGAAGGTCGGGGCCAACAGGATCGCCACCCCGCTAGAAATGGAGCTGAGGTGGCTCATGTAGACCCCACCCTGCCACTCCAGGAGCCAAGCAGACTCGTCCCCAGGGATGGTATGGGTTTCCTGCAGGAAACTCACCGTATACCACCCATCCCTGAGGACTGAGAAATTGTTATGCCTGCGAAGAGGACCCCTGCTGCCGTTTACATTTAGACTAGCTATGGTAAGCTTCATGGCGGGAGCACACTAGGTCTCAGCAGCTGTGCCCATTTCGGTGAGAGCGGAGGCGCCCTCCACCACACTGTCCCGAAAGAAAGCAAGGATACTTTTTGCCTTCCGGGCTCGAGCGGTACCAGCAACACCCTGTGACCCACCATCCCCCGTTGGAGCAAGGCTGCTTCTCCCTCTGATGTCCCTTACCAGGTCATCCAGGAAAGATTTTAGTTGTCGTCTGTCGTTCCCCGCCACCGCATTCCTCTTTCCCTTTCCCTTTTGGGAGATTGCGTTTACAGTCACTGGGTGTCTGACACTGAACATTAATGTGATCAGTAATTATGTTACTGATAAACACTGGGGATTTGTACCGTCTCCTGTCTCTCTGTGTCCATCACCCTCTCTCTCTCTCATCGCCAGGTTGGAGAAGGTCGGTCTCACAGATTCTGGTGCCGAGGATCTCGTCTCCGCTCTCAGTACAACCCCATCACTGACGATGCTGAACCTGGAATCAAACTTGCTCACAGACCGATCTGTCCCCGCTCTCCGCCGCCTCATACTGACCCTCCCGAGCCTGGAGTGGATCTGGTGAGTGTTTGTGCTGGTGTTCAATGTGATAATATATCAGCGGATCCGCGGGTTTTCAGACGATATTTGTTAATGAGAGATGTTGAAACTTTGAACTCAGTCCCCTGTCACTGACACAGTTCTGTAGTCTGTTTATATCCTCTTTATTCTACCATCTGTTTCAGGTTAATGGAGAATCTATTCAGCGCGACCGGGAGGAAGGAACTGAGATCTCTGCAGGAACCTAAACCCGGACTGAAAGTGGCAGTGTGAACATCTGTATATGTGAACATCCCCCGCTCGCGGGATGGGGACAGTTTGTCTGATTTCCTGCACTCCCCTTTAATTGCCGCTCTCCAGGTTTAATTCCCAATGGCTCACGACGAGCACTCATCCACATAATTCCGCCTCTTGTCCAGCAGCGCTGCCTCCGCGGGTGCCCGGATCCAGTTTTCTGCAGGTGGACCATAAGGTGTAACACAAGTGAACTGGGCAGTGATTATACTGGGAGAGAATGATTTTACTCACTTTGATATGGACAATACATACAGAAGTCTGGCAGATATAATTATGCTAAATTGGCATATACCTCTGTTGTGACCCTAAATCTGAAGGGATCTCTCCCACTACAATAAAGTGTAATTATATGATCATCCGTAGTCCGTTTTCTGTCTCACTCTCTGTTCCTCTCTCTCTCTCTCTCTCTCTCTCTCTCTCTCTCTCTCTCTCTCTCTGCTCTCTGTCCTCTACTCTCTCCTTCTCTCTGTCCTATTCTCTCTCTATCTCCCATATTCTGTTTCCCTCTCTGTCTTACCCCTCTGTCTCCGTCGCTTCCCTTTCTCGTCCTCTTTCTCACTTCACTATCTCTTCTGCCCCCTGTACCCTACTCCCACCCCCTTTCATTCCATATCCGACTCTACTTTCCCCACCCTGTCTTCCCCCAATCGGTGTTCTCTCGCCTCTCCGCCTGCCCCTCCCCCTTCAGCGCTGCCAGCCCTCCCCCATAACCACCCCTCTGCTCCGCTCACCCCATCCCCCCATCTATTCGAGTGCACTGGTCCTTTGCGATTCTGTCCACCCAGACCTCGCCTCATTTCGTTGCTCACGGCTCTCCTGACAATCAGCATGATCGAGCGAGGTGGGAGTTGCCCAGTGGATAAACATGCTGGGGTGGAAAGATCAGCCTGCTCTGGGGAAATGTGACAGGAGTCTCGAAGTGGCCGAATTTCCTGATTCCTGCCCATCGTCCCCGCTATGGAGAGCGTGGTAACCTGTCTAAATCATGAACGCCCGGTGGCACTTACAGTACATCCACAGTGATGAAGTGTTCTCAGAGGCTGGTGCTGAAGCTTATCAGCTCCTGCCTGAATGACGACCTGGATCCGCTCCATTTAGCATATCAGAAAACAGGTCTACGGGGAAGCTGAGTCCTTCGCTCTTCACGTAACACTGGAACATCTGGACAGCAAAGATGCATTCATCAGGATGCAGTTTACTGGTTATAGCTCGACATTTAATCCCACCATTCACTGAAAACTAATCAGTAAACTCAGAGACCTGGGTCTCAGTGCCGCTTTGTGTAACTGGATCCTGAATTTCCTTACTTGTAACCCCACTCAGTTCAGATTGGCAAACACATCACCTCCACAATCTCCATCACCACAGGAGTACTACAGGGATGTGTGCTTAGCCCCATTAGCCTCATTTTACACCGATGACTGTGTGGCTAGGTACAGCACCAACACCATAAACCAGTTTTCTGACGACACCACTCTTGTGGGCTGTATCAAAGAGGGTGATGAATCAGCATACAGGAGGAAGATTGAAAACTTGGATGATTGGCGTAATAACAACTATTTCTCACTCAATGTCAATGAGACCAAAGGACTGATTGCTGAATTCGGGAGGGGGAAATCGTAGGTCCATGAGCCAGTAATCATCAGAGTATCAGAGGTGGATCCGGCCAGTATCTTTATATTCCTGGGTGTCACTAACTCAGAGGACCTTCCTTGACCCAAAGTGCAAAGAGCGCATGACAGCGCCTCTACTTCGCCAGGAGTCTACGGAGGTTCGGCATGTCGTTAAAAATCCTTGGCAAATTTCTATACATGTATGGTGGAAAGTGTGTTGTGTGGCTGCGTTACGGCCTGGTGTGGGGACACCAATGCCTTTGAGTGGAAAATCTTATGCCCAACACCTCACGAGTAAAGCGTATCTAAATGAAACTTTCCGCATAAAAGCAGCATCCATCGTCAAATATCCTCAACCCACTGGCCGCGCTCCTTTCTCGCCGCCGCCCTCAGGTAGAGGTTACTAGTGCCTCAGCACTCACATCACTAGGTTCAAGGACAATTACTACCCCTCAGTCATCAGGCACCTGTACAAAAGGAGATATCTATACTTAGTAAAGAACTCATTAAAGAACTCTTATTTGTTTATATTGTTATTTCATTCTCATTTGTTATTGCTATTTATTTACACAGGCATTTTCACAGTGTGTTTAGCGTTTACTGTTCCTTATCTTTATAGTTTACAGCTAGTGTTCCATAGATTGGTTAATTCTGCCCTCAGGAAAAGAACCTCCGGATTGTATATTGTAACACATATCTACTCTGATAATAAATATTACGTTGAGTTTTGAACTTTGAACTTTTTGAGGTTCGTTTTTTTTTGAGGTAGTTAATGAGGTTCCCTATGACGGCAAGGCAGTGGACATGAACGTGGACCTCAGTAAGGTATTCAATAAGGTCACTGGTGCTGTTGATTCTGAAGGGAATTACTGGTGGGAGCCAGTGTGAATTGCCAGTTTAGATTGGGAACTGGCTACCCCAGAGAAGGCTGAGAAAAGGGCTGCGGGGAGTGTGTCATTCTGGCTGAATGTCCATGACTGTGGTACCATATGAGGATTGATAAGGGAAATATATTTGGACAAATAATTTATATCGATGATTGGGCTAAACATATAGATAGGTGCATGAACAAGTTTCCAGATGATACAAAGACTGATGGGAATGTGGGCAATATTAAGAAGATTAAACGCACAGTCTGTTATAGAGACTCACAGAGAAATGGCACATGGAGTTTAATCCAGGTAATTATGAGTTAGAAACATAGAAACACAGAACACCTACAGCACAATACAGGCCCTTCGGCCCACAAAGTTGTGCCGATCATGTCCCTACCTTAGAAAGTACTAGGCTTTCCTATAGCCCTCTATTTTACTAACCTCCATGAGCCTATCTAAAAGTCTCTTAAAAGACCCTGTCGTATCGGCCTTCACCACCGTTGCTGCCAGCCCATTCCACGCACTCACCACTCTCTGAGTAAAAAAAAACTTAACCCTGACATCTCCCCAGTACCTACTCCCCAGCACCTTAAACCTGTGTCCTCTTGTGGCAACCATTTCAGCCTTGGGAAAGAAAACAAGTCTCTGGCTATCCACACAATCAATGACTCTCATACTCTAACACACTTCTCTCAGGTCACCTCTTACTGTCAGTCGCTCCAAGGAGAAAACGCCGAGTTCACTTAACCTATTCTCAAAAGACATGATCCCCAATCCAGGCAACATCGTTGTAAATCATCTGCAACTTTTTATGGCTTTAACATCCTTCCTGTAGTGAGGCGATCAGAACTGAGCACAGTACTCCAAGTGGGGTCTGACAGGATCCTATATAGCTGCAACATTACCTCTCGGCTCCTAATTCAATTCCACGAATGATGAAGGCCAATACACCGTACGCATTGTTAACTGCAGAGTCAATCTACGCAGCTGCTTTGAGTGTCCTGTAGACTCGGACACCAAAATCCCTCTCACCCTCCACACTGCCAAGAGTCTTACAATTAATACTATATTCTGCCATCATATTTGACCTACCAAAATGAACCACTTCACGCTTATCTAGTTTGAACTCCATTTGTCACTTCTCAGCCCAGTTTTGCATCCTATCAATGTCTCGCTTTAACCTCTGACAGCCCTCCACACTATCCACAACACCACCAAACTCTGTGTCATCAGCTTATTACTAACCCATCCCTCCACTTGCTCATCCATGTCATTTATAAAAATCACAATTTCAGGGGTCCCAGAAAAGATCCCTGAGGCACATCAGTGGTCACCGACCTCCATACAGAATATGACCCGTCTACAACCACTATTTGCCTTCTGTGGGCAAGCCAGTTCTGGATCCACAAAGCAATTGTCTCCTTCAATCCCATGCCTCTTTACGTTCTCAATAAGCCTTGCATTTGGTACCTTATCAATTACCTTGCTGAAATCCATATACACTACATCTACTGCTCTTCCTTCATCAATGTGTTTAGTCACATCCTCAAAAAATTCAATCACGCTCGTAAGGCATGACATGCACATGAGAAAGACATGATGACTACTCCTAATCATATTATAACTCTCCAAATGTTCATAAATCCTGCCTCTCAGGATCTTCTCCATCAACGCACTAACCACTGAGGTAAGACCCATTGGTCTATAATTTCCTGGGCTATCTCAACTCTTTTATTTCAATAAAGGAACAAAGTTCGCAACCCTCCAGTCATCCGGAACCTCTCCAGTCCCCATTGATGATGCAGATATCATCGCCAGAGGCTCAGCAATCTCCTCCCTCACTACCCACAGCAGCCTGGGGAAAATCTCTTCCGGTCACAGCGATTTATCCAACTTGATGCTTTCTAAAAGCCCCAGCACATCCTCTTTCTTAATATCTACATGCTCAGGCTGTTCAGTCTGCTGCAAGTCATCACTACAACCACCAAGATCCTTTTCCATAGTGAATACTGAAGTAAAGTATTCATTACGTACCTCTGCTATTTCCTTCGGTTCCACTCACACTTTCCCACTGTCACACTTGGTAGGTCCTATTCTTTCACGTCTTATCCTCTTTCTCTTCACATACTTGTAGAATGCCTTGGGGTTTTCTTTAAAGCTGCGCGCCAAGGCCTTCTCATGGCCCCTCCTGGTTCTCCTAATTTACTTCTTCAGATCCTTTCTATTAGCCTTATAATCTTCTAGATCTCTAACATTACTTAGCTCTCTGAACCTTTTGCAAGCTTTTCTTCTCTTCTTGACGAGATTTATTACAGCCTTTGTACACCACTGTACCTGTACCCCACTATAACTTCCGTCCCATTGGAACGTATCTATACAGAACTCCACACAAATATCCCCTGAATATTTGTCGTATTTCTTCCAAACTTTTCTCTGAGAACATCTGTTTCCAATTTAAGCCTTCAATTTCATGTCTGATAGCCTATAATTCCCTGATTCTAATTAAAAACTTTTCAAACTTGTCTGTTCCTATCTCTTTCCAATGCTATTGCAAAGGAGACGGAATTATGATCACTATCTCCAAAATGCTCTCTTACTGAAATATCTGACACTCGTCCACGTTCATTTTCCTATACAAAATCACGTACAACCTTTCCTCCTGTAGGCTTATCTATATATTATGTCAAGAAACCTTCCTGAACACACCTAACAAACTCCACCCCGTTTAAACCCCTTGTTCTAGGGAGATGCCAATCGATATTTGGGAAATTAAAATCTCCCATCATGACCACTCTGTTATTATTACACCTTTCCAGGATCGGTTTCCCTATCTGCTCCTCGATATCCCTGTTACTATTGGGCGGCCTATAAAAAAAACACCCAGTAAAGTTTTTCACCCCTTCCTGTTCCTAACCTCCACCCACAGAGACTCCGTAGACTATTCCTCCATGGCGTCCACCTTTTCTGCAGCCGTGACCCTATCTCTGATCAACAGTGCCACGTCCCCACCTGTTTTGCCTCCCTCCCTTTCATTTCTGAAACATATAAAGCCCGGCACTTGAAGTAACCATTCCTGCCCCTGAGCCATCTAAGTCTCTGTAAAGGCCACCATATCATATCTCCAAGTACTGATCCACGCTCTCAGAGTAAGGAAGTCATACTGCAACTATATAAACGTTTCATCAAACCACACTTTGAGTATTGTGTGCAGTTCTGGTCCATAAGGCATAGGCCCAAATTAGGCCATTTTGCCCATCGGGACTTCTCCGCCATTCTCCTCCGCTGTTGTGCAGCCGTTTCATCATCCCAAAGGGATGAAATTTAATATCTTTTTCTGCCTTAGGCCACGAACGTATCAATCACCCCTGATCTGTTATTAATTGATGAGTTATTAACTTGCAACTTTCTGCATAATCACTCAAAGAGTTCACCTGCATGTGGATGTAACGAGAGCTGTATAACTCATCTTCTACCTTAGGCCACGAACTGATCAATCACCCCTGCTGTGGACACTTTCTGGAAGTGCAAGATCTGTATGCTTCACGACTGCTGGATTAATTGTGTAAATGTAGGAGGGACTATGTTAAACAAAAATAAATGTGGTAGGTTTTCTAAAATTGACTCCTTCTGCCTTAGGCCACGAACTTATCAATCACCCCTCGCATTGCATTCAGTTCTAGTTAGCATTTTGTACACAGATATACGAGGGGTTATTGACAAGTTCGTGAACAAAGGTAGAGGGAGTCGATTTTAGAAAACCTAGTACGTTTATTTGTCAACATAGTCCCCTCCTACACTTACCGCATTCACCCATCGAATTAACACTTCCTCCGAGGTATGCATATCCATCCCGCTTAATACGCAGGTATGGTTAATCGATCTCATACCAGCGTTTGATCTTATCCGGGTCCATCGCCACTAATTTAAACCGAGGGAATTACACAGTACCCGTCAAAACTCAAATCCGGGATGAGCCACCCACAGTGTAAAGTCTTTGCGCAATTTGCTCCCGTTCGTCGAGGGTAAACCGGTGTTGACCCCGTCAACACTGTAATCGCGTTGGTGTGGATACTGTGTGCTTGCACCCTAATACGAGCCCACAACGTAAAATATCAAGCAGTACACAATATCCACTGGAATGATTATACTTTATAATTATGTCTTGGTGATGGTTTAGTAGAAACAAATACAATAAAGGCGCCAAGTCAGTAAATTGTTAAGTTCTGTGCACAAATAAGCCGTTGGAGTTCACGAATTCCGGTCTCCTTTCCGCCCATGGATCACCTCCGAATTCCGTCCACCCTCGACTGGGATCAGTTCCGGTGATCTACCAGAGCGCTCGGCTCACGTCCGACCTCTTCTCTTCGCCTCGACCAAAAGCCCGCGCACCCCCTCCGGTTCCCACACGTAAAGCGAGAATAACATAACTTCCATTGGCCAGCAAATGAATACAAGTTCCGTTTTCACTAATTGTAACTCAAACATGCTGCTACTGTTACATACCTCATGGATCTCTTGTGACTGTTATTTCATCTTTTAAATCATTTTTTAAATTAATTATTATTGAACATCAACAACAAAGAAAAATACATCAAGATAATTAAGAACATATCCATATGTAGAATATGAGTTGAACTATCAAAAACTGATCAGTTTATCAATAATAATTTTTAAAAAAAGTTGAAGCTTTTTGGGGGGGAAAGGAAGTAAGGAAAAAGAACCCCTACTAACTAAATAAAACATAAAAACAAAAAAAAGGGGGGGGGGAATTTGGAGCACAAACCCAGAGCGCAAACCACCTTGTGTCTGTCTTATGAGGATGATGTAATGGTCTTTTGGAGGTCACCTGATGTAATTTTCCCGCCGATGTGAGGTCACGTGATGACCTGTTCTCACCAGGTACATAAGTGCAGACCCCTGGTGATGCAGGTTTTGAGCAAGGCGGCTGAGGGGAGTCCCTCTTTACTGCTGCTGGCTGGGGTGTTGTGGGGGGCATTCTGTTGGAATAATGACGGACGGCCTGTGTAGGTCCGGAACGATATTCGCACACGGTTCCTTGCACACTCTGATAGGGTGGCAGGGAGGGAGACTGATGGTGACAGCAACAGCACGGAGTTTGATTGGGAAGGCGGGATAGAGGGACTGAGAACAGGAAGGCAATGGGTCGGAAGAGAAAGCAAGGAGGTGGGTCTAGTGTAGGTGGATCGGAAAGTGAGGGTAGAGAAGTTGAGGAGAAGGGCCCGAGCGCAAAATTGCTAAATGTAGTGGTAAGATTTGAGGGGGAAGGGGGAGGAAAGAAAATCGATCCGCTTAAGCCAACAAAAATCATCAGAGGGCAAGTAGCGGAAGTGAGCCATGCGAGAATTTTAGGAGTTGGAAACGTGCTGATAGGATGTAAAACTGAAGAGCAGATAGAGAAGGCAATGAAGGTAACTAATGTTGGGAAAGTCAAAGTGTCCAGGGTTGTAAGAGTTGGAGCACAGAGCTGGTTGCATGGGGGTGATCTCTGGGGTTCCCCTCAGTGTTAATATGAAGGAGCTAGTGGGGAACTTGAGGGTGAGGAATAGTTCAGTGAACAGTGTGAAAAGAATGACAAGGGGAACAAGGAAAAGGGAGACTGAAATTGTTCTGGTACAATTCGAGGATAAGGTGCTTCCAAAGGAGTTATATTTTGGATTTCTAAGATACAATGTAACAGAATATATACCAGAACCTATGAGGAGTTTCCATTGACGAGAGTTTGGGCATGTGGCCAAAGTGTGCAAAGGAAAGAGAAGATGTGCAAGGTGTGGTGGGGAACATGAATACGGAAAATGTGGAGAGGGAGTGAGACCAAAGTGCTGTAATTGTGGAGGTAACCATAGTGTAGTGTACTGGAGATGTGAAGTGTTGGAAAAAGAGGTGGAGGTGCAGCAGATAAGGGGGAAGGAAAAAGTCTCATATGCTGAGGCAGTCAAGTTGGCAGGACAGAAGAAAATGAATGAGGGAGGATGTAGCAAAGAGCAAGCGGCAGCTAAAGAAAGGCAAGACAAGAAGAATGCATGGATAGAGAAGAAGAAATTGGTGACCTTATAGCAGGAGTGGTAAACGCACCTTATGAAATCAAATCTAAAACTGAAAGGATTCAGATTATTGTGAAAGCTGCAGAGCACCGTTTGGATATGATAGGATTAAAATGGGAAGATGTAAACGATGAACTCAGGGTACAGTCAAGACGAGAGACAGTATGTGTGGGTTGATATTACTAATAATGCTACTTCTTCAATGGAAAGCAAAAGTCTGATTGTTAATGAACAAGATTTCAAGAAGTTTATAGCTAGTAGGAGAGAAAAGCCAGATATTGAGTGTATCCAGGAGACCTGGTTATAACCTAACTTAGATTTTTTTATTTTATGGTTATGAAGCAGTAAGGCGAGACAGGAGAGAGGGAAGAGGAGGAGGGGGAGGAGGAGGAGGATGCACAACTTATGTAAAGCAAGGTATTCCTTATAGAATACTAGATATAGGAATTGAACAGAAGTATGTTGTAGTAAAAGTATGGGCTGAAAGGAAAGAGTTGGTGATTGTGAATATTATAATCCATGCAAGAGACGAGAGTTAAAAAGGCTTGAGGAGATAGAAGGGGAGAATAGTAGTAACGTTGTTTGGTGTGGTGATTTTAATGGACATAATGTATTATGGGGGAGTGACACAACAGACATCAATGTCGGGTAATAGAGGAGTTGCTAGGTGAGAAGTATTTAGTGTGCCTAAATGATGGCAGTAGTACTGGAATTGGTGCTAATACAGGTAAGGAATCTGTGTTTGATCTTACGTTAGTATCAAACTCCATTGCATCAGTGTGTGATTGGTTAGTGCACCAAGAAGGAACTGTAGGGAGTGATCATTACCCAATCTGCTGCAAGATAAATATTTCTGCCTCATTGGTCACAGTGAATACAGGTGGGAAATGGATCCATGAGAAAGCCAATTGGGAGAAATTTCTGGAAAAAAGTGATAGATATCTAAGTCATATCAGTGATGGAATGGACATAGAAACACTTGACAGCATATTAAAACAAGGTATAGTATCAGCTGCATTAGAATCCATTACTAAAAGTAAAGGAAGAATAAAGAAGAGATTAATACCATGGTGGGATAATAATTGTAAGGAAGCAGTGAGAAATAGAAATAAGGCTCCAACATATGATTCAGTACAAATAAGCTCAGGCAGTAGTAAGGAGGACCATAAGACTGGAGAAAATATTGTGATTCAATCGGAAACACCACTCAAGTAGGAGAGGTGTAGGGGATGATGAAGATAGGAGGGAACAGGAGAGAGTGGAGGTACGCAGTTCTGATTGATGGAAATGTGACTGCAGTAACAAATAAGGAAAAGGCAGAGTCGTTGGCAAACACCTTTGTTATGGTACATAGTTCCTATAATTTGTCTGAGAAAGGAAGAAGAGGTACAGAGAGAAAAAAAACTGAAAATATGGAGGCTGTATGTAGGAAAACTAAACTTGACGGTGTGCAAGATGTCCCTTTCAGCATGGAAGAATTCAGAAAGGTACTAGATAAAACAGGAAAGACAGCACCAGGTATAGATGAAATGTATTATAGTATGATAAAACACTTGAGTGAAGGAAGTCTGGAGAAACTACTGCTTCTGTGTAACAAAGTCTGGGATGAAAGGAGAATACTAAGGAGCTGGAAAGAGGCAATAATTATTCCAATAAGGAAACCTGATAAAGATGCCAGCAGGCCAGGAAACTACAGGCCAATAGCCTTGACATCACATGTATGTAAACTTATGGAACGTATGATAAATGAGAGGTTAGTGTACTTCTTGGAAAGTAGAGGTATGGTGGCTACGTATCAAAGCGGGTTCAGGAAAGGAAGGAATATTATGGATCCAGTGTTGTGTCTCGAGGATGAAATAAGAAATGCTCAAGTAAATAAAGAGACAGTGGTTGCAGTTTTCTTTTCGATGTTGAGAAAGCTTATGATATGTTATGGAATGAGAGACTGCTAATCAAGCTACATTTAATGGGAATTAGGGAGGGCGCGATGTTGAATTGGGTTAAGGACTTTCTAAACGGGAGAACTATTCAGGTGAAGATAGGATCAGAGTTACCAAGCCAGTATGTTGCAGAAAACGGGACGCCTCAGGGAAGCGCAGTGAGTCCAACTTTATCTTCCATCTTGATAAATGATATATTCGTAAGTATTCCAACGGAAGTGGGGAGGTCATTGTTTGCAAATGACGGGGCTTTGTGGAAAAGATGGAGAAAGAGGTTACTCTATTGGGGGTATTCTATAGGCCCCCTGGTAGAGGCAGAGATACAGAGGAGCAGATTGGGAGGCAGATTTTGGAAAGGTGCAAAGGTGTAAAAATAACAGGGTTGTTATCACGGGTGACTTTAACTTCCCTAATATTGATTGGCACCTGATTAGTTCCAAGGGTTTAGATGGGGTAGAGTTTGTTAAGTGTGTCCAAGACGGTTTCCTGTCACAGTATGTGGACAGGCCGACCAGGGGGAATGCCATACTAGATCTAGTACTAGGCAATGAACCGGGTCAGGTCACAGATCTCTCAGTGGGTGAGCATCTGGGGGACAGTGACCACCACTCCCTGGCCTTTAGCATTATCATGGAAAAGGATAGAATTAGAGAGGGCAGGAAAAATTTTAATTGGGGAAAGGCAAATTATGAGGCTATAAGGCTAGAACTTGCGGAGGTGAATTGGGATGATGTTTTTGCAAGGAAATGTACTATGGACATGTGGTCCATGTTTAGAGATCTCTTGCGGGATGTTAGGGATAAATTTGTCCCGGTGAGGAAGATAAAGAATGGTAGGGTGAAGGAACCATGGGTGACAAGTGAGGTGGAAAATCTAGTCAGGTGGAAGAAGGCAGCATACATGAGGTTTAGGAAGCAAGGATCACATGGGTGTATTGAGGAATATAGGGAAGCAAGAAAGGAGCTTAAGAAGGGGCTGAGAAGAGCAAGAAGGGGGCATGAGAAGGCCTTGGCGAGTAGGGTAAAGGAAAACCTCAAGGCATTCTTCAATTATGTGAAGAAAAAAGGCTGACAGGAGTGAAAGTAGGAAAGATTAGAGATAAAGGAGGGAAGATGTGCCTGGAGGCTGTGGAAGTGAGTGAGGTCCTCAATGAATACCTCTTCAGTATTCACCAATGAGAGATAACTTGATGACGGTGTGGACAATATGAGTGAGGTTGATGTTCTGGAGCATGTTGGTATTAAGGGAGAGGAGGTGTTGGAGTTCTTAAAATACATTAGGACGGATAAGTCCCCGGGGCCTGATGGAATATTCCCCAGGCTGCTCCACGAGGCGAGAGAAGAGATTGTTGAGCCTCTGGCTAGGATCTTTATGTCCTCGTTGTCTACGGGAATGGTACCGGAGGATTGGAGGGAGGCGAATGTTGTCCCCTTGTTCAAAAAAGGTAGTAGGGATAGCCCGGGTAATTATAGACCAGTGAGCCTTACGTCTGTGGTGGGATAGCGGTTGGAAAAGATTCTTAGAGATAGAATCTATAGGCATTTAGAGAATCATAGTCTCTTCAGGGACAGTCAGCATGGCTTTGTGAAGGGCAGACCGTGTCTAACCAGCCTGATGGAGTTCTTAAGGAGGTGACCAGCCATATAGATGAGGGTAGTGCAGTGGATGTGATCTATATAGATTTTACTAAGACATTTGACAAGGTTCCACACGGTAGGATTATTCAGAAAGTTAGAAGGCATGGGATCCAGGGAGGTTTGGCCAGGTGGATTCAGAATTGGCTTGCCTGCATTAGACAGAGGGTGGTGGTGGAGGGAGTACATTCAGATTGGAGGATTGTGACTAGTGGTGTCCCACAAGGATCTGTTCTGGGACCACTACTTTTCGTGATTTTTATTAACGACCTGTATGTGGGGGTAGAAGGGTGGGTTGGCAAGTTTGCAGACGACACAAAGGTTGGAGGTGTTGTAGATAGTGTCGAGGATTGTCAAGGATTGCAGAGAGACATTGATAAGATGCAGAAATGGGCTGTGAAGTGGCAGATGGAGTTCAACCCGGAGAAGTGTGAGGTGGTACACTTTGGAAGGACAAACTCCAAGGCAGAGTACAAAGTAAATGGCAGGATACTTGGTAGTGTGGAGGAGCAGAGGGATCTGGGGGTACATGTCCACAGATCCCTGAAAGTTGCCTCACAGGTGGATAGGGTAGTTAAGAAAGCTTATGGGGTGTTGGCTTTCATAAGTCGAGGGATAGAGTTTCAGAGTCACGATGTAATGATGCAGCTGTATAAAACTCTGGTTAGGCCACACTTGGAGTGCTGTGTCCAGTTCTGGTCACCTCACTTTAGGAAGGATGTAGAAGCATTGGACATGGTACAGAGGAGATTTACCAGGATGCTGCCTGGTTTAGAAAGTATGCATTATGATCAGAGATTAAGGGAGCTAGGGATTTACTCTTTGAAGAGAAGGAGGATGAGAGGAGACATGATAGAGGCGTACAACATAATAAGAGGAATGGATAGAGTGGATAGCCAGCGCCTCTTCCCCAGGGCACCACTGCTCAAGACAAGAAGACATGGCTTTAAGGTAAGGGATGGGAGTTCAGGGGGGATATTAGAGGAAGGTTTTTTACTCAGAGTGGTTGGTGAGTGGAATGCACTTCCTGAGTCAGTGGTGGAAGCAGATACACTAGTGAAGTTTAAGAGACTACTAGACAGGTATATGGAGGAATTTAAAGTGGGGGCTTATATGGGAGGCAGGGTTTGAGGGTCGGCATAACATTGTGAGCCGAAAGGAATGTACTGTGCTGTACTATTCTATGTTCTATGTTCTAAATATTGAACATATGGTTACGAAAATGCAAGATGGAATTAATCAACTTGAAGAGTGGGGGACAAAGTGGGGTGTAAAAATTTTCAGTGGAGAAGACAAAAGCCAAGTTCTTTACAAGGAAAAAGATCAGTGTACTTAATTTGAATCGGTATGGAAGTAACCTGGACAGAGTTGAAAGTTTTCAGTTTTTGGGAGTGCACTTTGATTTGAGATTAACATGGAGAGAACATGTTAGTTATGTAGTTACTAAATGTAAAGTGCGATAAATGTCATGAGGTGTCTTGCTGGATTGGAATGGGGTGCTGATTTTGCATCACTGAAGTAAAGTTATGTAGCATTAATAAGATCAAGATTAGACTGTGGAAGTATTGTATACGGGTCAGCAGCAAAATCTGTGTTAGCAGAACTGAATATCGTGCAAGCTCGGGCTCTAAGAGTGTGCTTGGGAGCGGTTAGAACTTCCCCACTGTGTGCACTGCAAGTTGAAGCAAATGAAATGCCACTGGGGCTCCGGCGTAAACAGCTGGAGGCCAATTACTGGATTAACAAGGGGGCATGGTGATAGCCATCCTACAAAAAGGGTGTTGCAGACATGCTGGGAGAAGGAGAGGACACAAAGAGAAAGTTTTGGCTGAACAGGAGAGGAAACAGCAAAAGATATGGGTGTATACGATAAAGAGTTTTGTCCAAGTGTGGTGTGGACTGTCAGACCATTCTGGGTATTAGAAAATCCCTCTGTAGATTTGGAATTGCTTAAGATTAAACACAGTCTTAAAAAGGCTGATATTCTCAGTGAATTTCATAGTTATAGAGAATGTAAGTATAAAGTCATACAGATTTTTACAGATGGATCAAAGGATCCAGAAACAGGTGCAACAGGGTCTGCAATTGTTGTGCCAAGTTATCAAATGGAAATTAGCAAGAGAACACCGGATTGCTGGAGTGTATATGCAGTTGAAATGTTTGCCATATTGGTAGCACTAGAATGGAGTGAGCAGTATGATTGTAATAATGTAGTGATATGTAGCGATTCTGTATCAGCCCTTGCAAGCATTAAGGCGGGTACAGCTAGAGGTCACGGGATTCTGTTTATGAAATCCTGTTTGCAAATTCAAGACTGGCTAGACAAGGCAAAAATATCGCATTCATGTGGGTTCCAGCACATTCAGGTATTATGGGAAATGAGACAGTAGATAAGCTGGCAAAAGCAGCAGTCAGAAAAGGATCTATAGTGGTCAATATTAAACTATCAAAATCAGAAGGGAAGAGCATAGTGTGGAGAAGGATAAATCAACAGTGGCAGCAGCATTGGGATAAAGCAATAAAAGGAAGACATTTGCATTCAATTCAGAACAGAGTAGATATGGGAAGAAGTAGGGGAGTAAAGCGGAAGGAGCAAGTGATTATAAGTAGACTGAGAATTGGCCACAGCAACCTTAATGGAACTCTGGCCATCATAAATAAACATCCAACAGGTTTTTGCGATCTATGTCAGGAGACTGAAACAGTAGATCATATCCTATTTCATGCAGGAAATTTGCACAGGAAAGACAACAAATGTTACAACAATTACGCAAACGAGGACTGGTAGAGAACAGTGTTAAGGTTTTATTGGGATGTGGGGAGTGTGATCGGGGAGGAAATGGTTATTTAGTTTTTTTTAAGGGCGACAGGACTGGAAAGACGGCTGTAAAGTGAATGGGCAATAAATCCTGAAGATGGCAGTAATGCAACAGTGTGGATGCCAACTGCCGGAAAAAAAACTCAAGGAAGAAGTGGTGTGGTTGCTGGTTCGTCTCGTCAGTATCCCATCCTCGCCTCTGTGAGGTAAGTCAGGCCATCTTTGCCGTTACCCTGAGTCTGGACTGTTCCGTCCCCTTCCCCTTCCTTCTGAAGCCTCGCCTGCTACCTTCACCTGTGTCCTCGCCTGTAATGCCATCAGGTTCAACCGCCAGGGCAAGATCGGGGCCTTGCTGTGTCTAGATAAGGAACTGTCTTTCGTTGTTTGGAACTGTCTCTTTGTGTCCTTGCCTTCGTTAGGTAGGTCCGGCCGTCTGCCGCTGCCTTGAATTTAGAACTTTCTCTGTGTCCAAACCTTTGCTAAGTAGGTCTAGCCGTTTGCCGCTACCTAGTGTTAGGAACCGTCTCGTCGTGTTCAGCATTCTGTTTGAGTCCCGGCCCTACGTCCTGTTCCCAAGAAGGAGTCCCGGTCCTGTGTTCAATGTTCCTGTCTCTCAAGTTCAAGGCTCCATGTTCCCGTGCTCGAGACCAAAGCTCTGTGTTCCTGTCCTCCCCAAGACCAAGTCAAGGCTTCCGGCTTTGTGTTCCGAGGTTCCAGTCCCCCAAAACAACGTCATGTCTTCGCCGAGTTCTGGAGTCGGAGTCCTAGTCAAGACCCAGGTTCTGGGTCCTTGTCCAGTCTCTGGCTCTAAGTCCAAGCCCAGGCTCGTAGTTCCCAGTTCCTAGTCTTGATCCCGCTTGCCTAGCCAATGTCCTAGCCCAAGTCTGTGTTCTTGTCCCAGCTCCTTGTCTGCATCCAGTCACGTCCCTATCTCTAGTCTCTAGTCCTGTCCTGTTCCTAGTACTTCAGTGCCTGTGACTTGCATTTGGGTCCGCCACCACCACCCACCCTATGACAGAAACAAAAAAAACTCCAAATGCATATTTTACAAGAGTTGACAGCGCCCTTCCTTCTGCTCTCTGTGTGCAATAAACCCACAGTGATCTTTGCCCTGTGCTGTCGCTGGGGTTTATAATCTGACAGCAAACTGGTCCCAAGGTGAACAATAAATCAAAGGGACGACACCAACAGAACCGGACCAGGATGTGGGTTGTGCTCCCTCCCCGGAGCAGATCAAATTTTCGAGAGAAAGGTAATCATTGCATCGCGCACTGATGTCGTACTTTTGGCTCGAACGACATGTTAGAAAGGGTCATTCAAGCAAAATGAGTCTTTGCGTTTTTCTCCACAGTCGTTGTGAAACAAGGAGTGGCGTTACGCGCTGAATAGACTGAAGTTCAGGTTTATGAGCGTGTTATCAACTGAACATTGCTCAGGGTGTGATCACTTACTGTTAGTGTCCATAAAATTCAGATGCTCGGATTTGCTGAAAACAGACTCAGGAGCCCAGCACCAGGTAAGAACAGGGACTGCACTGGGCTGTGTTATGGTGTTTGATAAGCCCACTTGTCACGGCAGTATTTCTAGTATTTCTACCGTGTCAATACTATCAGTTGCTGTTCCCGGGGAAGCTGAAACAGGTGAAGATAGATGCAGTTGTTTTTGGGGTGGAGAGGTCTTTAAAGGAAACGAGAAGCCTGGATTTTTTAAAAAGGTGTTTAAATCCGCAGCGCTCAGATTCTGATCAGGAAAGTGAGCGAATTGTTCCAGGCGGTCGCAGGGATGCGCACTAAGATCACAGTCCATCTGTGATCATAGAGAATAGCGAAACAGGACTGAGGGGGCCAATGTCATGTTACTACTTCAATATACCAGTAGCACATTGCGACATAAATGAAACGCAGTGAATTTAATGTTTTTTCCCTCCATCGTTCTCTGACGAGGAACAGTACAAATATTTGTAAAATAAATGCGATGCCGGTTGATGTATGTGTGCAGTAAATAGGATGCCAGGTAAATTTGATAGAGGGGAATGATCATAATTTGATCTGATTGCTGCTGTGACATGGTAACCTGTTTCCAGTCAGTGAGCTATAAACTGAAGGAGAAGGGCGTCCTTATCTCGCTGTCGACTTAGGCCATTTGTTATCTCTGGGAGATGCTTATCTCGGCACAGTTGCTCAGTTACTGTAATGGGCCAACTGCGGACAATTGTTAAAAGTGGCTCTTTATAAACAGGGTGACCGTGAAGTCAGCTGCAGGCAGAGGGGGCACAGTAAAATCCGGAGAAAGTGAATGCCTCCTGTTCAAAAGAGAACATTATTCCAAATACATAATATTCCATCAGAGTTGAGAGCGCCCTTCCTTCTGCTGTCTCTGTGCAATAAACCCACAGTGATCTTTGCCCTGAGCTGTCGCTGGGGTTTATAATCTGACAATAAACTGGTCCCAAGGTGAACAATAAATTAAAGTGACGACACCAACGGAACCGAACCATGATGCGGGTTGTGATTCCTCTCTAGAGCAGATCAAATATTCCAGAGGGAGAAAATTACTGCACCGCTTGCACTGTGGTATTAATTCTGGTTCAGACCACTTGTACGAGTGACTTGTTCATCGAAATTAAGCTTTTATGTGGTTTAACACAAGCGTTGTGGAACAAGGTGTGGCGTTACGTGCTGAATAGACTGAAGCTCAGGTTTACGAGCGAGTTATCAACAGAACATTGCTCAGGGTGTGCTCACTTACTGTCAGGGACAATAACATTCAGATGCCCGGATTCTTTGTAAACAGACTCAGGAGTCCAGCACCAGGTAAGAACAGAGGCTACAGGGGGAGATGTTATGGTGTTTTATTGCGCTCACTGGTCGCGCTAGTATTGCTGATGTTTCTATCAGTTCAATATTGTCCTTAGGACTGCGTGGATTAACGAATATGTATGTTTTATTCTATGTGTGTGTGTTTTTTAGCAAATATATTGTATATCTGACATTATATTTAGGTTAAATATTCCTGTAGTAAATCTCACTGGGAGTTGACAAAAGTATGAAAGTCTACACACAGTGGGCACGTTTTTACATGTACCTGCTGTACCTAATGATGTGGCACTGAATGTATGTTCGAGGTTTATCGGTGACGTGCACGTCGCTGTTGGAGCACATGGTTATTTGAGTTCTTGCCGCCTTCCTGTCGGATTTAATCAGTCTGGCCACTCTCATTGAGCTCTCTCATTAACAAGGCCTTTAGAACTGCCGCTCACTGGATTTTCCTTTGGTTTGTTTCTGGACCATTCTCTGTAACCCAGGAGATTTATACGTGAAAATCCAAGTAGTTGATCAGTTTCCGTAACACTCATTCCACCCGGTCTGGCACCAGCGATCATTCCACGGTCAACGTCACCTACATCACATTTATTTCCTATTCCGATGTTTGACCTGAACAACAACTGAACCTGTTGAACATATCTGCATGTGTTTATGCTTTGAGTTGCTGCCACATGATTAACAGATTCGCATTAATGAGCTGGTTTACAGTTGTAGCTAACAAAGTGGCCATTTAGTGCATTTCCTATTTAGACAAACCCTCATCCATCTCGAATATGAACACCGATGAGATCTGGGCCTGATTATTGACGAATTGCATGATTGCAACAACAGGTTGACGCTGGCAAGGCAGTTGACAAAACACTGTTCTAAGGTGGGGGTAACCTGGAGAGAGAGACCCGTCAGTGTTCCTCTGAACTACGCGTCTGCGTAACCAAAATGCTCCCGTGATCGGAGCCTTTGTTGCAGCGCAGATGGAATTAAACACTGCCTGAAAAACGTTTACGAAACCTGAAAGTTTTTCTTCGTTGTACTGCATTTTTATCACATCCTTTAAGTAATAATTAAAATCAAAGGTATGCTTTTTCTTTACAGTCAGTCTTCATTCTAAATGTTCATAGATACACATTACAAAGAAAGGATATATCTACGATGTCGCGCTTTTTTCAGGCCGTGTGAAAATTTCCGGCTCAGAGCAATGGTTGATCCACGCAGTTGCAAAAATAGTGATTAGTGGGAACATTGGAGACGGAACCACGTTACATTCTATGCATGTTAATCACGATTGAATATGCTACATTATCGTGCTTCCTATTATAGTCGAGATGTTAAAAGTCAATAGAGTGGACAAAACTGTTTCATCGGGAGCCTCTCTGGTATCTAGGAAATAGTAATGAATAACGCAAGAAAAACTAATAATAATTTCGCCTTGTCCGAGGAAGCGGACTGTGAGGAAATGAGGCTCAAGTGCTTAACAATACAGAACTAATGTTGAGCAGCGAATAACTAGAAGGTCCATTTACTATAAATTCAAGAGCTTTTTGTTTTCGTTTCTCGATATATCACTATTAATGCCCCGATAATCACTTTTACTACATTTTCAGAACACTGGCCGCAGTACCTCCCCCACTATAGGTATGAACAAGGATGGGGTCTGGCCATATTGGGCAATTAAGCGTTCGGCAGATCACGTAGCATCTTGGACAGTACCAGATCTGATACTGAGTCTTCCACAGTTTCTCTTTACACACATCCAATCTGATGTACCCAGTATCCAGCACTTTATGTGAGGAAGGAAGGAATATGACATTGAGGCGGAAAAAAAAAGACATGATTGAATGATGGAACAGACTCGTTGGACCGAATCACTTCATTCTGCTCCGATATCTTATGTCTTACCATGACTGAATGATTAGTCCTCCATTTCCCGTATCAGGATTTGTGGCGTGTGAGGGACTATTACAGATTTGATCACTGAGATCCTTTTATTTGTCTTCAGCGTTTAAATTTCAGTCAGATTTGCTTTTAGAACATTGAGCAGAAATGTTTTGTTCTCCTTTCTATTGTTAACGTGCTTCATTATCTCTGTGGTTAAGGTAGACCTGCGGTGAGAGATTTATTGGAAAAACCCCAAATGGAAGCAAACCACGACTGAAGACGAGGGAACAGAAACAAGTGAACCAGCCCGAGGACTGAGAGCACCAACTGGAGAGAACCCTTCTGACTCAGGGTTTCCATTGATTCAGTCAGGAGAAAGTTTGGTGAGTCTCATTTACTCGAACACTGGTCCTTTAGACATTACACATCTGTAGAAAGGAAGGTACGAAATAGGTGGAGTGGGCTGAATGTGCCCAGAGGTATCAGTTATGCCTCTGCCTGACCCAGTTCCAATCACTCCAGGTCTGGTAATGTGCTTTCAGAAGCCCCGCTCTTTAAACTCACTCACATTCTCTCATTTGAAGGTCTTGCATCATCTGAAGTAGCTTTTGGTTGGCTCTGATGTTTCCTCGTTATGTTATAATCATCTCAAAATGTGTTGACAATTTCCTCCGTTTATAAGGAGCCCCAAGTGCGTTGTGCTGTAGTGATTGTAGAAATGTGGAATTACCATGAACTGCAGAAACATGCCATTGATTCCTCTGGCTATTGTGATCTGCAATGATATACTCACTCTCGAATGTATTGTCGTGTAGGCCTGCGCTGAGAACAGACCTGTTTTGAAAGCAAAATGCCCCAGCACTGCATTTTATTCAGTCCTCACTAGCAAATGGTAACCAATAATTTACATTTACATACCTTGGCCTCATCAAGTACTTTTCTACTAATTACATTGTCAGAACCTGTGAACGTGACACTAAGCAGAGGTGGAAATTCCAAGTAATTTTCCCATGGATGTTGTAGATTAGACTTCAGCAAAGTCTTTGACAAGGTGTCACATGGCAGCTTGGTCTCGATGATGAGGTCCCATGCTGTCCGAAGAGAGCAAGTTGGACTTATTCAAAATTAGCTTCAAGGTAGCAAGCAAAAAGTGCTGGTTGAAGGTTTCTCCTCGCAATGGAGGTGAGTAATCAGTGGTGTGCCGCCAGGCTACAGGTTGGGACCTTTGATATTCGTTGTTTTATTTTATAGCAATGATTTGGATGCGTTTGACCAAGGCTTACTTGACTGGTTAGTTCGTAGAATGCACAAAATTAATAGTTGCTGTTTACAGAGAAGTTTATCGTAGCATATAGGGGATATAAATGGACAGGGGGTGGTAAAGAGATTATAAAACCAACCAGAGCAGCAACGGATTCATGCAGATGTTGGGGATTACGTGGAGGAAACAGCCAGGGGATATGGATGAGGCAGGCACAGTCGCATAATTCAAAAAGCAGCTGGGATGTGTAGATGGAGTGAAAAGGCCAGGCGGGAAATGGGCCCATCACAGCAAATTGTGACCATCTCGGTGGGCACTGTGGTTGGCATTGTCTCATTGGGCTGAACGGTCTGTATTTGTGCTCTATTGCCCTGTGACTCTTTCAGTAGATGCGCCAGGTATCACTGGACAGACTTACAGACATGGAGTGGGTGTTGTTGTTAACGGGGAATGTTTAGTCTCCGACTGTTGCTCTGATACAGGGGATGGAAGTACTGTCATATTTGCTGAGTAATCTACTCTCTCTGAGTCACTGTCTGCTTGTTGTGTGTAATTCAGGGCATCACCAGCAGGTGGAGCTTTCCTGCACCGCGACCAAAGTGTAAACAAGACGACGACAATCAACAATCGCCAGTCACAATCAGAATGGACAAAGGTATGATCACAGGGATCTTTGAATTAAACTTTTGTCACGTTTCTACACAGTACTTCAGATGAAGAAACTGACATAGATGTTAACAGGGCATAGAAAAGTTTCATCAAGCAGTATCATTTATCCCACTGGTAAAGCGGCATTGAGTAATTCATCAACCTAACAGATCGAGCGCAGGGACCTGACAACAGTAATGGTCGAATCACTCCACTCACCATGCAAAGCTTCAGCTGAGTGAAAGGAACAGGGACTCCTGAATCAGGTGGTTGTGAGTGAAACACAGACAGGAATGTGACAGCAGTCTTGTGGTTTATGTAAATATTCTGGGTCAGGGTCCGTTTCACTTCCAGACAAGTACTGAGGTGTAAGATATCTCCAACTTCCATTTATAAAATATAGAACCAGATAATAGGAGCATTTCCTGGATTTCAGAAATTCTGTGATAACACAGCATTTCAGAATTTGGAAGGAAAGCTATCAACTCCCCCCTGGTTTTCCTCGGCTGCTGCACAAAGAAGAGGGGTGTTTCCAAAATCTGTTTCCTGTAGCAGAGCCGTGGATATTGCCAGTGTTGGGAATGGTTGAGGATCAGGAGGCAGCTTATTGTAGATACATTTGTGTGATCTGCTTCTGTGTTTTAATACCCCAGTGAATATCCGGGCTGTGGAGAAATGGTGAGCGTGAGTTTCGAAATATTTCCCACTTGAGTTGATCTTCTACCTGAATTTAAATTCCCAGGATCTCTGCTGGGAATCCCGGCATAACGAATGATCAAATGTCTCTGTCACCTGTAGGCATTGTGATTGTGCTCAAATCTGTGATTCCAGTTGGAATAAAAATATATTACAGCCTGGAAACGGGTCCTTCGGCCCATCTAATTCACGCTGATCTAAATGTCTAAGCCTGTCCTATTTTCCTGCAGCTTTTCAAAAATTCCCTTTGTAAACTTCTTCTTTCTGTCCACATGCTCTCAACTTTGTAATTTTATCTGTGTTTGCAGCCTTCTCTGACTGCACATAATTTATACCCTTCACCCACCACATGAAAAAATACCCCTTTGGTCCCTTTTAAATCTCTGCCCTCAAGTCTCAGACTCCCGCACCCCGGGAAAAAGACTGTGACCATCTACCCTATCTACACCCCTGATTATTTTATGTTCATATACGTGTGTAAGGTCTCCCTTCAAGCTCCTGAGCTCCAGGGCAAACTGTCCTAGCCGAACCATATAACACAAAAAACATCACCCTAGCACAGAACCGTAGTGGTCATTCTCCACTACACACATTCCAGCTTAATCACTTCCATCCTTTAGATTAACAACTGCAACTACACGCAAAGCTCTCTGAGTGAGACATTGCCAATGACTTGCATAGTTGTTACATGACGACCATCAGGCGGGGAATAAGAAGGCAACCAGGGGAGCGGACAGCATAGATCTCATGGTAATGGTCAGCCTGCGACCTAGGGTACCGGACGATGAGCGTCTCAAGGGAATGGTCAGTCTGTGACCGAGGGGACTGGACATCGTGTGACAAAGCGATTGGAGAATGTGTGATCCAGCAGACTGGACCATGAATAATCCCATTGCTGGTCTGTGTGTGACACAGAGTACTGAACAGTTAGTGATCCAGGGAGATTTTAGCTTGTGGAAGATAATCACAGTGATATTTCCCAATATCACTGGACATCGCTGCATTAAGATCCCGTGGTCATCCGTGTGTTCAACTGCTGTGAATTCAGTGATCAGTATTACTGTGTCTCTCCTGTTACTTTACTGGAAGTGAATGCGTCCAGTCAGCGGCTTATTGGGATGGTCACCTAGCAAGATGCATGGTTGACATTAACCAGAACAGTTCCACTCCAAATCTGGTCAGCCAGAGTTTCAGCTCCATTGCAGTCTGAATCAATTTTGCTCAGATCTAAATAATACTCGTATAACCTGTAATTCATCACTTATTTCAGGTGGGATAATGAATCGAGTAGGGAAAGCACTGAAGAGGATTTTACCAGGCAACTCATCGAGGGAAGATGATCGAGACACGGGAAGCAAGGTACCAAAGCAGGGTCAGATTGAGAGCAATGTCCCAATAGAAAGCGGTCAGGCAGCAGCGGAAGTGGAGCAAATTCAGCCCAGAGACAGTGACGTCAGAGACACTGATCAGGACCCTGGAACCAGCACAAGTGAGGCGACTGTCTGTCAACTCGGAAGCTCATTGGACACGGAATTGTCAAGTGTCCAACAAGGAGCAGGTGAGTGAAATATGAGGGTGATGGGTTCGTAAAATGTGGCAGGGAGGAGGGTAAAGGTGAGGCCTTGTTGGAGGGTTGGTCAAAGGAGAGGGGGAATGTGTGGGTGTGGTACATGTGATGTAGTGGGCAGTTTGCTATCCCACTACAGGAAATGTACTACCTGCTCTGATGAGTTCCGGGATGTCTATTGGAGGAAATGCAACTGTCCAGATTAAGAGAGTATGTCCAGGATATGTGTTCGCCAGGATGGTTTGTATTAAATGTGGTCCTTCTGGTAAGGTAATGCCCAGAACATTGTTGGGTCGGTTTTAATGCCAGTATTTGGGGATAAGTATGACGTGTTCACAGAATGTGGCGGGGAGGAGGGTAAAGGTGAGGCCTTGTTGGAGGGCTGGTCAGATGAGATGGGAAATGAGAGGTACATGTGGTGCAGTGAGGCACCCGCTACCCCATTACAGTAAATGTACTACTTGCTCTGAGGATTTCCAAGATGTGTATTGGAGGAAATGCAGCTGTCCAGTTAAGGAGAGTATTTCTGGGATGTGAGTCAAGGGAAGTGTATTCGCCAGGATGGAGAAAGCATCTCTGGGAAGCGAATATTACCCACAGTCCCAACATTTATTGCTTATCCAGAATTGAAATAGGTGAGAGGGCGGGATGGGAGATTGACTGGTTTGCATTAAATGTGGTCCTCCTATTAACGTAATGCCCAGAACATTGTTGGTTCGGTTTTAAGGCCAGTATTGGTGATGGGGAATTAATTCATTTTTGTGTCTGTAGGCATGTTCAAGACACATTTTGTTGTGGAGTTGCATGAGAGCGGTGGAGACGAGGGATATCTGAGTTCAAGGCTACATTTTCCTTTTTATATTCACAGATCCAAAGTTTACAATCTCCGACCTCCTGGCAGAGGGGGAGGAATATCGACTGTATCAACTGACGAAGTTCTACAGAGACAGACTCATACAAGCGATTGAAGAAAAGGTTGAAAGACTCGGCTGGATGTTGACAAAGGAGGGACATTTCAGTAGAGAAGAAAATGAGGTGAGTGCAGTTTGTGTATTGTCACTGAACTGCTGGTAATATTGATCAAAATTAATCTCCTGCACGTTCTAGGAGTTCTACATGGGATTTGAGACTTTGATCTCTGATTGTCTCCAGCAGATCTGGTTTCAGCTGTTAAGGTGGGGAGCACTGGGAACTACAGGTTCAACGTCACCTTTTCCTCTCACACCTGCTGTATTTATCAGTGTGATATAAGAGCAGTGGCTGCATATCTGGACCTTGAAGAGGCATTCAGTCTTAAACTAATTTCAAATCTTGTCTGAACAGTCAGGCAGATTCACCTCAGCTCATTAATCCAGGATGAATATTAAACTGTCAGATTGTAAATTGGGACAACTGGCTTCACTGCGGTACTTGAGGGAGGGAAACCTGCTAACCACAGCTGGCCTGGTCTCTATCTGAGTTCCCAAACAATGTGTGGCTGACTTGTCATAGTCATAGAAAAGTACAGCACAGAAACAGGCCCTTTGGCCCATTTATTCCATGCTGGTCTACTTAAACTACCTATTCGCATTGACCTTCACCAGGCCATGGCGCTCTATCCACTCATTAAACATTTATCTATCCAGACTTCTCTTAACCGCTTGTACAACTTGCGCTGCTAGCTAGTTTCACACTCTTAGCACCCTCTGAGTCAACATGTTACACGTTTGTACCCCTTGACCTTTTCATCTTTCACCCTTTACTGATAACCTGTTGTTGTAGTACCTCTTTACCTCAGTACAAAATGCCTGCTTGCATTTATCCTCTCTATACCCCATGTAATTGTGCACACTTCTGTCAAATCTCCCCTTAGTCTTCCACGTTCCAATGAATAAAGTCCTAACCCGTTCACTCTTTTCTTATAACTTAGGTCTTCCAGTACCGGCAACATCCTTGTAATATTTTCTGTATTCTTTCAAACTTATCTCCATCTGTGCTATAGGTAGGTGAGAAGAACTGCACATAATATCAAAATTAGGCCTCACCAACGTCTTATAAAACATCATATCCCATCCACTGTACACAATATTTTCATTTATGAAGTTTAATGCGCTAAGAAACGTTCTTTCAGAGCCTATCAACATTTGCCGCCAATTTCAATGACTTATGCATCTGTATTCCCAGATCACTTTGTTCTACCGGTCGCTGTGTAAGATCGACCCTGCTTGGTCCTCCCAAAGTGCAACATCTTGCACCTGTCTGCATTACATTGCACCGGCCCATTTTAAACCCATTCTCCAGTTGGTCTAGGTCTCATTGCAAGCTCTTGTAGTCTTCCTCTTTGTCCACTGCACCATCCCAATGTTGGTGTCATCCGCAAATGTGCTGATCCAGTTTGTTGTGGGGTGGATGAAATCTCCGGAAAGACAGAGTTACTGGTAGATACAATGCAGCTCCTTTATTCGACAAAACAAGGTACAGCAGGCATCATACGGATGGAGGCACTTCCGGTGGAAAGGTCTGTTAGCCCAATGTGGGCTCGATTTTTATATGCTAAACACAAAGGGCAATCCCTATTTACAAAGTTATAGGCAATGCATAGACAATGCTTTCTTTAGAAGCCACATACAAAACATCACATCTTCTGACTTCATCCTCTCCTCCTGACGCCCACATGTCTGGGTTGGTACTCACAGCCTTCAGGAATGCAAGTTAAATCCACAATACATTTGTCTGGCATTGTACGTGCTAACATAGAGGACAATTAATATTTATATAGTACAGATAAGACTGTCTTCAAAACTACCTGTAAACTTCACACTTCCACCCGCAGCGTCTGGGCTGGTATTCCAGTAAAACCTTTCCAATTCCCTGCTGGTAACTTTTCGGGAATCAATCATTATAAGCCTAGTCGATCCAGTCTTTCATCATATGAAAGTCCTTATTTCTCAAAGTAATTTGATTGTTTGCCGTAGAGGGAGTACAAAGAAGGTTCACCAGATTGATTTCTGGGATGGCAACGACTTTCACATGATGAAAGACTGGACTGACTCGGTTTATACTCTCTGGAATTTAGAAGCTTGAGGGGGGATCTGATTGAAATGTATAAAATTCTAAAGGGATTGGACAGGATAGATGCAGGAAGGTTGTTCCCGGTGTTGGGGAAGTCCAAAACGAGGGGTCACAGTTTGAGGATAGAGGGGAAGCCTTTTAGGACCGAGATGAGGAAAAACTTCTCCACACAGAGAGTTGTGAATCTGTGGAATTCTCTGCCACAGGAAACAGTTGAGGCCAGTTCATTGGCTATATTTAAGACGGAGTTAGATATGGCCCTTGTGGCTAAAGAGATCAGGGGGTATGGAGGGAAGGCTGGTGCAGGGTTCTGAGTTGGATGATCAGCCGTGATCGTACTGAATGGCGGTGCAGGCTCGAAGGGCTGAATGGCCTACTCCTGCACCTATTTTCTATGTTTCAGTGTTTCTAATGTCCTAAGCCCATCCATCTTCAGTTGCATCCTCAATTACCTTTATTGCATCATAGGTGTATGTTGCTTGAAGACTATTCAATGCTTAATTCATAACTTCTCAATTAATCAGGAAGCCCATGCCTTCCTTCAGAAACTGATCACCATTTTACAGCGTGAGCTCCAGGCAGTAACCGTCTGCATCATGAGGCAGCCGCACTGACATTCCTTAATGTTCTGTTGCCTTTACACATCATAAGACCATAAGGCATTAGAGCACAAATGGGCCCATCGATTCTGCTCCGCCATTGCATCATGGGTGATTTACTATCCCTCTCAACTGCATTCTCCTGCCTTCTCCCAATGAACTTTGCTGACCTAATTAATCAAGAAGGTACCAAACTCTGTTTTAAATACACCCAATGACCTGGTCTCTGCGGCTGTTGGGGTCAATGAATTCTACAGATTCACTACTCTTCGGCTGAAGAATCTCCTCATCTCTGTTCTAAATGGGCGTCCCTCTATTCTGAGGCTGTTCCGTCTGGTTCTGCACTCCCCCACTTTGAAACATCATCTCCACATCCTCTCAGAGCCTATCGATATTCCACAGGTTACAAGTAGATCCCTCCCCCCATCCTTCCACACTCCAGCCAGTACAGGCTCATCCAGGAATCATTCTCATCAAAATCAGGTTTAATATCTCCAGTTCTGTTAGTTTTGATTCCTCCCTGGTCGTTCCACAATGCCATTACATATTTTCTCTCATCAGGGAACTAAAACCGTTCACAATATGGCAGTGCGAAGTAACCAGTGCTTGTTCTTATATTCTAATCCTCTCGAAATGAAAGCGAACATTGTTTTTACCTTTCCTAACACCGACTCAAACTGCAAGGAATCCTGCACTCGTCCTCCTGAGACTCTTTACAACTCTGATTTCTGATTTTTCTCCCAGATTCAAAAATAGTCTATGTCTTCATTATTTCTGCCAAAGTGTATGGCCACCTACCTCCCTATACTACATTCTAATTGCCACTGATTTGTCCATTTTTTTATTGGTCTCTGTCCTCCCGCAAAATCCCTGCCTCCTCAACACTTCCTGTCCTTCCCCCTATCTTCGTAACACGTGAAATCTTGGCCATAAAGCCTTCAAATCATTGACATAACAGAAAAAGAAAGTGTCCCTAAACCAACCACTCCAGAACACCAACATCTGATAAGAAAAAGCTCTATTTGTTCCCATTCTGTGTTTCCTGACAGTCGGACAAAATCTGTCTGGAGAAAAACATGGATTCTCTTTCCATGCTAGTGTCTTTCTTGTCGTACTGTCGGCCCCTGTCTTGTTAAACGGTGTCTTGTGGGTCACCTAGTCAAAGGTCCTCGGGAGGTCCAAGTAAACAACTTGCACTGACTCTCCGTTCTCCACCCAGCATGCTATCTTCTCCAAAAATTCCAACAGGCCTATCAGGCAAAATTCCCTTCCATGGATTTTGGCCTTTTTTTATCATGTGCATTCAAATGCCCCGAAACCTTATCCTCAATTATCGACTGCTGACATCTTCCCAACGTTGATCAGACTAACTGGCCTACAAATTAAAATAGTCGGTCCTCCGGAACCACTCCAAAATCTAGTGATTCTTGAGCAATCATTACTAATGTCTCCACAATCTCTTCAGCCTCCCCTTGCAGAAGCCGTCGGGTGCGGTTGATCTGGACTCATCAATCTTAAGATCAGAAGACCATAAGACAAACAAGCAGAAATCGGCCAGTCGGCCCATCGAGTCTGCTCCACCATTTTATCATGAGCGGATATATTTTCTTATTTAGTCCCAATCCCCCGCCTTCTCACCATAACCTTTGATGCCCTGGCTACTCAGATACCTATCAATCTCTGCCTTAAATGCACCCAATGACTTGGCCTCCACTGCTGCCTGTGGCAACAAATTCCATAGTTTCACCACCCTCTGGCTAAAAAAAATTCTTCGCATCTCTTTTCTGAATGGGCGTCCTTCAACCCTTAAGTCATGCCCCCTCGTATTAGACTCCCCCATCATGGGAAACAACTTTGCCACATCCACTCCGTCCATGCCTTTCAACATTCGAAATGTTTCTATGAGGTCTCCCCTTATTCTTCTAAACTCCAAGGAATACAGTCCAAGAGCGAACAAACGTTCCTCATATGTTAACCCTCTTATTCCCGGAATTATTCTAATGAACCTTCTCTGTACCCTCTCCAACATCAGCACATCCTTTCTTAAATGAGGAGACCAAAACTGCCCACAGTACTCCAAGTGAGGTCTCACCTTGTACAGTTTCAACATCACATCCCTGCTCCTTTACTCTATTCCTCTAGAAATGAATGCCAACATTACATTTGCCTTCTTCACCACAGACTCAGCCTGGAGTTTAACCTTAAGTGTATCCTGCACGAGGACTCCCAAGTCCCGTTGCATCTCAGAACTTTGAATTCTCTCCCCATTTAAATAATAGTCTGCTCGTTTATTTCTTCTGCCAAAGTGCATAACCATACACTTTCCAACATTGTATTTCATTTGCCACTTATACTTTTCAGAACTTTCAGCTTCCCGAGCGCCTTCTCCTTAATAATTGCAAATACACTCAATTCTGCCACCTGACATTCTCAAATATCTGGCACGTTCTAGTGTTTTCTACAGTGAAGACCGATGCAAAATACTTACTAATATCTTCCGCAATTTCCTTGTCCCCTGACAGTACCTCTCCACTGTCATTTTCCAGCGGCCCAATATCTACTTTCCTCTCTTTCACTCTTCATATATCAGACGGACCTTTTGGTAAGCTATTTTAAATTATTCGCTAGCCTACCTTCATATTTCATATTTTCTCTACTAACGGCTTTTTAATTGCCTTCTGTTGGTTCCTAAAAACATCCCAGTCCTCCAGCTTTCTACTATATTTTCTAATATTCTCAGCCCTCTCCTTTGCTTTTGTGCTGCTTTGACTACCTCGTCAGCCACGGTTGATCATCCTCCCTTCAGAATGATTCTTCATCTTTGTGATCATTTGTCCTGCACCTTCTGAATTGCTCCAAGAAACTTCAGCCATTCCTACTCTGCGATTGTCCCTGCTAGTGTCACTTCCGAGTTTATTTTTGCCCAGTTCCTCTCCTATGCCTCTGTAATTCCTTTATCCAACTGTCATACTGACACATCTAACTTAACCTTCTCCCTCTCAAACTGCAGTGTGAGTTCTGCTATTTTCTGATCACTGCCTCTTAAGGGTTTATTTACCTGAAGCTCCCCAATCAAATCTAATGCAGACTCCAGATAATAAAGGCATCCGTTAGTCTTGCGAGACCATGGATCTGCGTCTGGAAAGTCTTCACTCTCCGGGGCGCAGGCCTGGGCAAGGTTGTATGGAAGACCAGCAGTTGCTCATGCTACAAGTCTCCCCTCTCCACGAGACCGATGTTGTCCAAGGGAAGGGCATTAGGACCCATACAGCTTGGCACCAGTGTCATTGCAGAGCAATGTGTGATTAAGTGCCTTGCTCAAGGACACAACACATTGCCTCGGCTGGGGCTCGAACTCACGACCTTCAGGTCGCTAGCCCAATGCCTTAACCACTTGGCCACGTGCCCAACAGACTCCAGATCCGCCTTTCCTATAGTGGACTCAACCAAAAGCTTCTCTCAAAAGCCATCTCATAGGCATTCTATAAATTCTCTCACTTGGGATTCAGCACTGACCTGATTTTCCAAAGCTCCCTTCATATTGAAATTCCCAATGACTATTTTCACATTCACCTTTTTCCATGCCCCTTCTCTCTCCCATTGTAAATTGTAGCACACATCCTGGTTACTGTTAACAGGCCTGTATGTAATTTCCATCAGGGTCATTTCACCTATGCAGTTTCTTAACATCTCCATCGTCCAATTTGATATCACCTCGTTCTCAGGACCTATCATTTTTAATGGCAACAGATTCAACCCAACCCTTTCACCTACCTGCCTATCCTTTCTATTCAATATTTATGCTTGGATGTGAGCACACAAATATGATCTTCTTTCAGTCACGATTCAGTGATGCCCGCCATCCATTTTATTTTGCTCTCTCGCTCTCCTCTCTCTTCTATCCTTGTTGTCAAATCTTGTTGATGCAATGCTACACATTGACAGATCGAGGAAATTAATCACATTAGATATACTGTAGGGTGTCAGTAAATCCTTATTCTTACACAATATTGATTTATAATTTCCCTCAGTTACTGTTTCATTGTTAAAGACTAAACCCAGAGAAGACCAGGCAGCAGCCTAGTGACTGCATCTGTTCTGAAGCTACTGGGGCCATGAACAGATATTTTCCTGCACATTCTCCATGTCTGTCTGTCTGCTCCGCGGTAAATTTATTACTTTCCTTTTCTAGAAAGTCACTGAGCTGACAGAGAAGGGAAACCGGGCAGAGAGTTCCAGACTCTTCCTCAGTTTGGTGATGGGCAAAGGATCCCAGGCTCGCAGGGCGATGTGGGAATCCTTTGTGACTTGGAGGACTGAGTTACCGAAGTTGGGCAGAATACTGAGGGAAATTGAGGACCTCGGTATGTTAAAAATACGCACTGAACACAAAGGCACATTGAAATAAACATTTTAGTTATTTTAATTGTTTTAGCTCTGCTTCCATGGATTTTTTTTAAATATTTAAACAGGTCCTGATCCACAAGAATACATGAGGATTGGCCAAGGGTTACCTGAATTACCCACTCAACTGATAGGTAAGTGATGAAATGCACAGTTCAAACCACATGTCAAATGTTAGTCTGTGACTTGGCGAAACCTAGGAATCAAAATTCACCATCAGACATTTGCTGATCTCTGGATGCATGTAACAATTCAAAGAATCTCTCTTTGCAGCCTGAATATTCTACATTTTATTTTTCCATTAATCCATCTGTTGGTTCTGCTGAAGCCTTCACTCCAGGTCCTAATGCTCTGGGAATGCCCACACACCCCAGGCAGGCTCCTGATACACTGTATGACCCAGTCCAGGTGACTTTTCTATCTTCAGATCCTTCATCTTCCAAGCTCCTTTTCCTTATTAATAGCACTACATGCAATTCTGTTCACTGATTTTCTTTACCTTTTGTAATTCCGCTAGTGACTTCCACAGAGTTTGTCTGGCATTTCTTTTTCAGCCGTTACTGCAACTACAACAGCATTTTCCAGTGGTCCGATATCGACCTTCTCCCTTCTTTCCTCTTTATATATCTGGTGAAAGAAAAAAAATACTTTGGTATCCTTTCTTATATTATTGACCATATCCTTGCATTTCCTGCACATTCATGTATAACTAGCAGCATCTATAACATAGTTGCCTCCGACATGACCCTAGACACTAGACACTAGAACACTACAGCACAGTACAGGCCCGTCGGCCCTCGATGTTGTGCTGACCCATACAATCCTTAAAAAACGTACTAAACCCACACTACCCCGTAACCCTCTATTTTTCTTTCATCCACATGCCTCTTGAATAGGCTCTTAAATACCCCTAATGTTTTAGCCTCCACCACCATCCCTGGCAAGTCATTCCAGGCACCCACAACCCTTTGTGTAAAAAACTTACCCCTGATGTCTCCCCCAAACTTCCCTCCCTTAACTTTGTACATACGCCCTCTGGTGTTTGCTATTCGTGCCCTGGGAAACAGGTACTGGCTCTCCACCCTATCTATGCCTCTCATAACCTTGTAGACCTCTATCCAGTCCCCTCTCATCCTTCTACGCTCCAAAGAGAAAAGTCCCAGCTCTGCTAACCTTGCCTCACAAGACTCGTTTTCCAATGCAGGCAACATCCTGATAAATCTCCTCTGCACCCTCTCCATAGCTTCCACATCCTTCCTATAATGAGGTGACCAGAACTGAAAACAATACTCTAAGTTTGGTCGCACCAGAGATTTGTAGAGTTGCAACATGACCTCTCTACTCTTGAACTCAGTCCCCCTATTAATGAAGCCTAGCATCCCATAGGCCTTCTTAACTACCCTATCAACCCGTGCAGCGACCTTGAGGGATGTATGGATTTGAACCCAAGGTCCCTCTGTTCATCCACACTCTTAAGTAATGACCATTAACGCTGTACTCAGCCTTCTGGTTTGTCCTTCCAAAATGCATCACCTCACACTTAACCGGATTGAACTCTATCTGCCATTTGTCTGCCCAACTCTGCATCCTGTCTATATCCTCTTGTAACCTTCGACAACCTACAGTTCCATCCACAACTCCTCCAATCTTCGTGTCATCCGCAAATTTTCTCACCCATCCTTCCGCCTCTTCATCCAGGTCATTTACAAAAATCCAAAGAGCAGGGGTCCCAGGACAGATCCTTGCGGCACTCCACTAGTCACCGACCGCCAGGCAGAATACTTTCCTTCCACTACTACCCTCTGCTTTCTTCCTGTAAGCCATTTTTTTTATCCAAACAGCAGAGGTTCCACTGATCCCATGCCTCATGACTTTCTGGATGAATTTCTTGTGGGGGACCTTGTCAAATGCCAAGCTAAAATCCATGTAGACCACATCTACCACCCTATCCTCATCAATTTCTTTTTGTTACCTCTTCAAAAAACTCAATTAGGCTTGTGAGGCACGACCTTCCCTTCACAAAGCCATGTTTTCCCAGACGAATTCCAGGCACCCACAACTCTGTGAAAAAATCTACCCATAATTGCTGTAAATTTACCCCATCTCACCTTAACAAAATGCCCTCTGGTATTAGACACCAGTCTTATGTAAAAAATAACAAACAAACAAAACACAGGCTGTCGACCCAAACTCTTATCTCTCAAACTTGTACACCTCTGTCAGATCTCTGTTCTAACTCCAGAGTAAACAAACCAAGTTTATCAAACCTCTACTTGTAGTACATGCCACCGAATCCAGGCAACACCCTGATGAACCTGTTCTGTACCCTCTCCAATCCTTCTAAAAGCTGGACAATCAGAAGCGAATACAATACTCCAGATGCTCCCTAAAACCAGAAGACTTAAGAATTAAGCCAATCAGCTCAGTGAATTTGCTCCTCAATTTCTCTCAACCCCATTATCCTGCCTTCTGTAACAGTTGACGCTCTTCCGAATCAGGAAGATACCGATCTGCATTTTAAATATATCCAATGACATGTCTTCCTCACCGTCTATGACAACAATTTCACAGATTCACCGCCCGCCAGCCAAGAAATTTCTCCCAGTGTGGGACCCCGTCAGCCAGGAAAATTCATACAGTTCCCAAGCATATTAATTTTCTGTATGAGTTTCCCATGTGGGACCTTGTCAAAGACTACCAATAGACATGTAGACAACATCCATGTGTAACTTCATCCATCACCTTTGTCTCCTCCTGGAGGAACTCAATCAAGTTGGCAAGACGCAAACCCCGCCCAACGCCTTGCTGCTGAGCCCCAAACCACCTCAAACATTCTCTCTTTCATACTCCCTTGGGGCAGAAGATATAAAAGGCTGAATGTATGTACCACAAGACGCAAGGACAGCTTTAATTCTGCATTTATAAGACCATTGAATGGTTATTATTGGCTCTTAATAACAATAAGACAATTATATAACTGTAGCATCGTGCATCTTGTAACTAATAACAACTCACTTAGATAACCATAATATACTCACAGGACAGCAGAAAGAATACCGTTCGGGTATGAACAACAGATAACAGATTATGTAATTCTATTTCCAACCCTGTGGAAAGCAGAAATCTTTCAATGTTATACTGTCTATCAAAAACATTTGATTCTCTACAACATCTGATGTAGCATTGGTGTAAAATAATCGTCCTATTAACAACCACAAAGGAAGAACCACCATTATCAAAATAAATTGAGGGATTTTCCAGAGAGACTCACTAAGGCTAGTATGGTTTTGTTTGGCTATAAACCTGCTCATAATTTACTGAAACGGACAAAAATCAGGTACCAAATCAGGTAAAAATACGAATTATGCCTTTGCACAGCGATACATTGATGATTTGAAATTATTTGCTCTTGCATCAGCAAAGCTAAAACAAATAATTCAAATAATGGAACTAATTTCCAAAGATATAAGCATAAACTTTAGACTTGAAAAGTACAGAACATGAAACATAAAGAATGTTGCAATAGAGCCAGTAAAATATCAAACAGAGCATCAGGATACAATGCAACAGAATATGAAGCATATATTTAGGATATCAATAAGCAAAGAAAATAGATAATCGTGTGATAAAAGAAAACCTTCCAACATAATTTACTTCAAGTCTGAAGAAAATGTGAATTTACATCAAGGATCAAGAAAATCTGCCAAACAGAGCTGAAGAGTAAAAATATAACAAAGGTAGTAAACACTCACTATGCCCATATTGACGTATAATTTTGGTTTAATATCCTGGTCAGAAACAGATCTGGAAAATATGCAAAGAAAAATAAGAACTTAAACAACAGTTTCTAGAAAACACCATGTGCACTGGAGCACACTCAGATTGATATGAACGAGGACAGTATGATTATGACGAATAACAGATCTAAAAAAATGAGATAACAGCCAGATAAAAATTCTCAGAATCAGGGTTAATATCACGGACACATGTCGTGAAAATTGTTTTTCTGTGCCAGCAGCACAATTACAGTAAAGTGTGCTCGGTGAGTGTGTGTTTATGTATACACTTGTAGAAATAGAGTTGTATCAGCGTGAATTGATCAGTCTGATGGCCTGGTGGAAGAAGCTGTCCCGGAGCCTGTTGGTCCTGGCTTTTATGCTACGGTACCGTTTCCCGGATGGCAGCAGCTGGAACAGTTTGTGCTTGGTGAGACTTGGGTTCAGAATGATCCTTCGGGCCCTTTTTACACCCTGTCTCTGAAATGTCCTGAGTAGTGGGAAGTTCACATCTGCAGATGCACTGGGCTGTCCGCACCACTCTGCAGAGTCCTGCGATTAAGGGAAGTACAGGTCCCATATCAGGCAGTGATGCAGACAGTCAGGATGTTCTCAATTGTGCCCCTGTAGAAAATCGTTATCATTTGGGGGCCCATCCCAAACTTCCTCAACCATCTGAGGTGGAAGAGCTGCTGTTGTGCCTTTTTCACCACACAGCTGGTGTGTACAGATCACGTGAGGTCCTCAGTGACGTGAATGCCGAGGAACTTAAAGCTGTTCACCCTCTCAACCCCAGATCCATTGATGTCAATAGGGGTTAGCCTGTCTCTATTCCTCTTGTTTTTGCGACATTGTGACCAGCTCCTTTGCTTTTGCGTCATTGAGGGAGAGGTTGTTTTCTTGACACCACTGTGTCAGGGTGATGACTTCTTCTATGTAGGCTACCTCGTTATTATTTGAGATTTGGCCAGTCCATATAGTATCGTCAGCAAATTTAATTAGCACATTGGAGCTGTGGGTGGCGACATAGTCATGTGTATACGGAGAGTAAAGGAGGGAGCTTAGGACACTGCCCTGAGGGGCACCTACATCGAGTGTCAGAGGGGCAGAGGTGAGGGAGCCCACTCTTACCACCTGCTGGCGATCTGACAGGAACTCCACGATCCAGCTGCACAAGGCAGGGTCGAGGCCGAGGTCTCTGAGCTTCTTGTCAAGCCTGGAGGGAATGATGGTGTTGAATACTGAACTGTAGTCCAAGAACAGCATTCTCACATAAGCATCACTCTTATCCAGATGTTCAGAGGCACTGGCTGTCCACTCTATCTATTCCTCTTAATATCTTGTACAGGTCTATCATGTCTCCTCTCATCCTCCTTCTCTCCAAAGAGAAAAGCCCTAGCTCCCTTAATCTCTGATCATAATGCATAATCTCTAAACCAGGCAGCATCCTGGTAAATCTCCTCTGTACCCTTTCCAATGCTTCCACATCCTTCCTATAATGAGCTGACCAGAACTGGATACAGTACTCCAAGTGTGGCCGAACCAGAGTTTTATAGAGCTGCTTCATTACATCGCGATTCTTAGACATTATCCCTCGACTTATGAAAGCCAACACCCCATAAGCCTATCTACCTGTGAGGCAGCTTTCAGGGATCTGTGGACATGTAACCCAGATCCCTCTGCTCCTCCACACTACCAAGTATCCTGCCATTTACTTTGTATTCTGCCTTGGAGTTTGTCCTTCCAAAGTGTACCACCTCACACTTCTCTGGGTTGAACTCCATCTGCCACTTCTCAGCCCACTTCTGCATCCTATCAATGTCCCTCTGCAATCTTTGACAATCTTCTACACTATCTACAATACCACCAACCTTTGTGTCGTCTGCAAACTTGTCAACCCATCCTTCTACCCCCACATCCAGGTCGTTAATAAAAATCACGAAAAGTAGCGGTCCCAGAATAGATCCTTGTGGGACACCACTAGTCACAAACCTCCAATCTGAATGTACTCCCTCCACCACCACCCTCTGCCTTCTGCAGGCAAGCCAATTCTGAATCCACCTGGCCAAACTTCCCTGGATCCCATGTCTTTAGACTTTCTGAATAAGCCTACCATGTGGAACCTTGTCAAACGCCTTACTAAAATCCATGTAGATCACATCCACTTCACTACCCTCATCTATGTGCCTGGTCACCTCCTCAAAGAACTCTATCAGGCTTGTTAGATACGATCTGCCCTTCACAAAGCCATGCTGACTATCCCTGATCAGACCATGATTCTCTAAATGCCCATAAATCCTATCTCTAAGAATCTTTTCCAACATTTTTCCCACCACAGATGTAAGGCTCACTGGTCTACAATTACCCGGACTATCCCTACTACCTTTTTTGTACAAAGGGACAACGTTCGCCTCCCCCCAATCCTCCGGTACCATTCCCGTTGACAACGAGGAAATAAAGATCCTAGCCAGAGGCTCAGCAATCTCTTCCCTCACCTAATGGAGAAGCCTGCGGAGTATTCTGTCTAGCCCAGGGGACTTATCCGTCCGAATGTATTTTAACAACTCCAACTCCTCCTCTCCCTTAATATCAACATGCTCCAGAACATCAACCTCACTCATATTGTCCTCACCATCATCAAGTTCTCTCTCATTGGTGAATACTGAAGAGAAGTATTCATTGAGGACCTCGCTCACTTCCACAGCCTCCAGGCACATCTTACCACCTTTATCTAAATGGACCTAGCTTCGCTCCTGTCATCCTTTTGTTCTTCACATAATTGAAGACTGCCTTGGGGTTTTCCTTTACCCTACTCGCCAAGGCCTCCTCATACCCACTTCTTGCTCTTCTCAGCCCCTTCTTAAGCTCCTTTCTTGCTACCCTAAATACCTCCATAGACCCATCTGATCCTAGCTTCCTAAACCTCATGTATGCTCCCTTCTTCCACCTGACTAGATTTTCCACCTCACTTGTCATCCATAGTTCCTTCACCCTACCATTATTTATCTTCCTCACCGGGACAAATTTATCCCTAACATCCTGCAACAGATCCCTAAACATTGACCATATGTCCATAGTATATTTCTCTGCAAAAGCATCATCCCAATTCACCTCCGCAAGTTCCAGCCTTATAGCCTGATAATTTGCCCTTCCCCAATTAAAGATTTTCCTGTCCTCTCTGATTCTATCCTTTTCCATGATAATGCTAAAGGCCAGGGAGCGGTGGTCACTGTCCCCCAGATGCTCTCCCACTGAGAGATCTGTGACCTGACCCGGTTCATTACCTAGTACTAGATCTAATATGGCATTCCCCCTAGTCGGCCTGTCAACATACTGAGACAGGAATCATCCTGGACACACTTAACAAACTCTGCCCCATCTAAACCCTTGGAAATATTCAGGTGCCAATCAATATTAGGGAACTTAAAGTCAACAATGATAACAACCCTGTTATTTTTGCACCTTTCCAAAATCTGCCTCCCCATCTGCTCCTCTGTATCTCTGCTGCTACCAGGGGGCCTATAGAATACCCCCAATATGGTAACTGCTCCCTTCCTGTTTCTGACTTCCACCCATACTGACTCAAAAGAGGATCCTGCTGCATTACCCACCCTTTCTGTAGCTGTAATAGTATCCCTGACCAGTAATGCCACCCATTCTCCCCTTTCCCCCCATCTCTATCCCTTTTAATGCACTGAAATCCAGGAATATTGAGAATCCATTCCTGCCCCGGTGCCAGCCGAGTCTCTATAATGGCCATTACATCATAATTCCATGTATGTATTCAAGCTCTCAGTTAATCACCTTTGTTCCTGATGCTTCTTGCATTGAAGTACACACATTTCAGCCCTTCTACCTTACTGTCTTTACACCGTTTATTCTGCTTCTCTTTTCTCAAAGCCTCTCTGTATGTTCGATCTGGCTTTACTCCATGCACTTCTTTCACTGGTCTATTGCTCCGGGTCCCATCCCCCTCGCAAATTAGTTTAAACACTCCCGAACCATGCTAGCAAACCTACCTGCAAGGATATTGCTCCCCCTGGAGTTCAGGTGCAACCCATCCAATCTGTACAGGTCCCACCTTCCCCAGAAGAGATCCCAATGATCCAAAAATCTAAAACCCTGCTCCCTGCACCAACTTCTCAGCCACGCATTCAACTGCCATCTCCTCCAATTCTTACCATCACTGTCACGTAGCACTGGCAGCAATCCTGAGAATGCCACACTTGAGGTCCTGTTCTTCAGCCTTCTGCCTAGTTCCCAAAACTCACACTTCAGGACCTCATCCCTCTTCCTGCCCATGTCGTTGGTCCCAACATGTATCACCACTTCTGGTTGCTTTCCCTCTCGTACCAGGATGTTGTGCACCCGGTCAGAGACATCCCGGACCCTGGCACCCGGGAGACAACAAACCATGCGGGTGTCCTTCTCATGTCCACAAAATCTCCGGTCTGCTCCCCTGACTATAGAGTCTCCAATGACGACAGCTCTCCTCTTCTCCGTCCCACCCTTCTGCACCACAGGGTCAGACTCAGTGCCGGAGGCCCTGCCACCGTGGCTCACACTTGGTCGGTCGTCCCCGCCAACAGTATCCAGGACGGTAAACTTATTATTCAGGTGAATGGCTGACACACACCCCTGACAACATCCTGTAAAACTATTAGACCCCACACACCCCTGACAGGCTCCTGACACACTGTGAAACCCCACACACACCTGGCCAGCCCCTGACACACTGTGAGACCCCAGACACACACAAGACAGGGTACTGACACACTGTGAGACACCTCCCACCCCTGACAGGCTCCTGACACACTGTGAGACACGATACAAACCTGGCCGGCTCCTGACACACTGTGAGACCCCACACACACAAGACAGGGTACTAACACACTGTGAGACACCTCCCACCCCTGACAGGCTCCTGACACACTGTGAGACAGGACACAAACCTGAGAGGGTCCTGAAACACTGTCAGAACCCACACACCATTGGCAGGGTCCTGACACACTGTGAGACCCCACACACATCTGACATGGACCTGACACACTGTGAGACCGCACACACCCCTGACAGGGTTGTGACACATTGTGAGACCCCACACACTCCCAACAGGGTCCTGACACACTGTGATACCTCAAATACCACTGAGAGGGTCCTGACACACTATGAGAACGCACCGACCCCTGACAGGTTCTTGACACACTGTGAGACCCCACACACCCCTGACAGGGTCCTGACACACTGTGAGACCCCACACACCCCTGACAAGGTCCTGTCACACTGTGAGACCCCACACACCACTGACAGGGTCCTGACAGACTATGAGACACCACACACACATGACAGGGTCCTGACACACTGTGAGACCCCTCACACCTCTGACACGGTCCTGACACACTGTGAGACCGCACACACCCCTGACAGGGCGGTGACACACTTCGAGACCCCACGCACCCCTGACAGGGTCCTGACACACTGCGAGACACCACACACCCCTGACAAGGTCCTGTCACACTGTGAGACCCCACACACCACTGACAGGGTCCTGACAGACTATGAGACACCACACACACATGACAGGGTCCTGACACACTGTGAGACCCCTCACACCTCTGACACGGTCCTGACACACTGTGAGACCGCACACACCCCTGACAGGGCGGTGACACACTGCGAGACACCACACACCCCGGACAGGGTCCTATAGAAAATAGACAATAGACAATAGGTGCAGGAGTAGGCCATTTGACCCTTCGAACCAGCACCACCATTCACTGTGGTCATGGCTGATTATCCACTATCAGCATCCAGTTCCTGCCTTATCCCCATAACCTTTGATTCCACTATCTTTAAGAGCTCTATCCATCTCTTTCTTGAAAGCATCCAGAGACTTGGCCTCCACAGCCTTCTGGGGCAGAGCATTCCATATATCCACCACTCTCTGGGTGAAAAAGCTTTTCCTCAACTCCTTTCTAAATGGCCTTCTCCTTATTCTTAAACTGTGGCCTCTGGTTCTGGACTCACCCATCAGCGGGAACATGCTTCCTGCCTCCAGCGTGTCCAATCCCTTAATAATCTTATGTTTCAATAAGATCCCCTCTCAGTCTTCTAAATTCCAGAGAATACAAACCCGGCCGCTCCAATCTTTCGACACATGACAGTACCGCCATCCCGGGAATTAACCTTGTGAACCTACGCTGCACTCCCTCAATAGCAAGAATGTCCTTCCTCAAATTTGGAGACCAAAACTGAACACAATACTCTAGGTGTGGTCTCACCAGGGCCCTGTACAACTGCAGAAAGACCTCTTTGCTCTTGTACTCAATTCCCCTTGTTATGAAGGCCAGCATGCCATTAGCTTTCTTCACTGCCTGCTGTACCTGCATGCTTGCTTACACGCTGATGACACACTGTGAGACCCCAAAACCCCTAACAGGACCCTGACACACTGTGAGACCGTACACACCCCTGACATAGTTCAGAAGCACTGTGAGACCCCACACACCCCTGACAGGTTTATGACACAGTGTGAGACCCCACACACTCCTGACATGGTTCTGACATACTGTGAGACCCCACACATCCCTGACAGGGACTTGAAACACTGTGAGACACAACACACCCCTGACAGAACCTGACACACTGTGAGACGCCACACACCACTGACAGCGTCCTGACACACTGTGAGACACCACACACCCCTGACAGGGTCCTGACACACTGTTTGACCCGAAACCCCCAGACAGGACCCTGACACACTGTGAGACCCCACACACCCCTTGGCAGGGTACTGACACACTGTGAGATCCCAGACACTACTGTCATTGTCCTGACACTCTGTGAGACCCCACAAACCACTCACAGGGTCCTGACACACTGTGAAAACTCACACATCCCTGACAGGGTCCTGTCACACTGTGAGACCCCATACACCACTGACATGTCCTGACACACTGTAATACCCCACACACCACAGACACGGTCCTGACACGCAGTGAGACCCCACACACCCATGAGAGGTTCCTGACACATAGTGAGACCTCACACATCACTGACAGGGTCCTGAAAAACTGTGAGGCCCCACACACCACTAACAGGGACTTGACACACCGTGAGACCCCACACACCACTGACAGGGACCTAGCACAATGTGAGACCCCACACACCCCTGACAGTGTCCTGACACACTGTTCGACCCCACACACCCCTCACAGGGTCCTGACATACTGTTCGACCCGAAACCCCCTGACAGGACTCTGACACGCTGTGAAAACCCACGCACCCCTGACAGGGTACTGACACACTGTGTGATCCCAGACACTACTGACATTGTGACATTGTCCTGACACTCTGTGAGACCCCACAAACCACTCACAGGGACTTGACACACCGTGAGACCCCACACACCACTGACAGGGACCTAGCACAATGTGAGACCCCACACACCCCTGACAGGGTCCTTACACACTGTGAGACCCCACACATTCGACGGCGACCTGACATACTGTGGGACCCCACACACCCCGGACAGCATCCTGACACATTGTGAGATCCGGCACACCCCTCACAGGGTTCAGAAACACTGTGAGACCCCACACACCCCAAAAGGGTCCTGACGCACTGTGAGACGCAACACAGCCCTGACGGGGACCTGACGCACTGTGAGATGCCACATGCCACTGACAGGGTCCTGACACACATTGTGATCCCACACACATCTGAGAGGGTTCTGACACACTGTGAGATACACGATAACAGCGTCCTGACACACTGTGATACCCCACACACCCACAACAAGATCCTTACACTGTGATACCCCACACACCCACAACAAGATCCTTACACACTGTGAGAGCCCACACAACCCTGGCAAGTTACTGACACCCTGTGAGACGCGACACACAACTGACAGGCCCCTGACAATGGTCAGACACTACATATTCCTGACAGGGTCCTGACACACTGTTAGACCCCACAAATGCCTGACCATATCCTGACACATTGTGATACCCCACACACCTCTGAGAGTGACCTGACAGACTGTGAGACACCACACACCCCTGACAATGTCCTGTCGCACTGTGAGACCCCGCACACCCCTGACAGGGTCCTGACAAACTGTGAGACCCCGCACACCCCTGACAGGGTCCTGACAAACTGTGAGACCCGATGCACCCCTGAAAGGGTCCTGACACTCTGTGAGACCCCACACACCCCTGACAGCGACCTGACACACTGTGGACGCCGCACACACCTGACAGGGTCCTGACACACTGTGAGACGCCACACACCCCTGACACGCCAGACAACTGAACCCCCACAACCTTGACAGGGTTCAGAAACACTGTGAGACCACACACACTCCAAAAGGGTCCTGACGTAGTGTCAGACCCAACGCACACCTGACGGGGACCTGACGCACTGTGAGATGCCACATACAACTAACAGCGTCCTGACACACATTGCGATCCCACGCACATCTGAGAGGGTTCTGACACACTGTGAGACCCCACACACCCCTGACAGGGTCCTTACACAGTTTTTGACCCCACACACCCCTGACAGGGACCTGACACACTGTGAGACCCCACAGACACCTGACAGGGTCCTGACACATTGTGAGACCAAACACACCCCTGACAGGGTCCTGACACACTGTGAGACCAAACACACCCCTGACAGGGTCCTGACACACTGTGAGACCCCACAGACACCTGACAGGGACCTGACACACTGTGAGACCAAACACACCCCTGACAGGGTCCTGACACACTGTGAGACTACACACATTCCTGAGAGTGTCCTGAAGCACTGTGAAACACCACACACACCTGACAGGGTCCACCCACTGTGAGACCCCACACTCCCCAAAAGGGTGATGACACACTGTGAGACCACACACACCCCGCACAGGGTTCAGAAACACTGTGAGACCACACACACTCCAAAAGGGTCCTGACGCAGTGTCAGACCCAACGCACACCTGACGGGGACCTGACGCACTGTGAGATGCCACATACAACTAACAGCGTCCTGACACACATTGCGATCCCACGCACATCTGAGAGGGTTCTGACACACTGTGAGACCCCACACACCCCTGACAGGGTCCTTACACAGTGTTCGACCCCACACACCCCTGACAGGGTCCTGACACACTGTGAGACCCCACACACCCCTGACAGGGTCCGAACACACTGTGAGACCCGAAACCCCCTGACAGGACCCTGACACACTGTGAAACCCCACGTACCCCTGACATGGTACTGACACACTGTGTGATCCCAGACACTACTGACATTGTCCTGACACTCGGTGAGACCCCACAAACCACTCACAGGGTCCTGACACAGTGTGAGACCCCACAAACCACTCACAAGGTGCTGACACACTGTGAAAACTCACACATCCCTGACAGGGTCCTGTCACACTGTGAGACCCCACACACCAGACGGCGACCTGACACACTGTGGGACCCCACACACCCCGGACAGCATCCTGACACACTGTGAGATCCGGCACACCCCAAAAGGGTCCTGAGGCACTGTGAGACACAACACACCCCTGACGGGGACCTGACGCACTGTGAGACGCCACATGCCACTGACAGGGTCCTGACACACATTGTGATCCCACACACATCTGAGAGGGTTCTGACACACTGTGAGACCCCACACACCCCTGACGGGGACCTGACGCACTGTGAGACGCCACATGCCACTGACAGGGTCCTGACACACATTGTGATCCCACGCACATCTGAGAGGGTTCTGACACACTGTGAGATACACGATAACAGCGTCCTGACACACTGTGATACCCCACACACCCACGACAAGATCCTTACACACTGTGAGAGCCCACACAACCCTGGCAAGTTACTGACACCCTGTGAGACGCGACACACAACTGACAGGCCCCTGACAATGGTCAGACACCACACATTCCGGACAGGGTCCTGACACACTGTTAGACCCCACAAATGCCTGACCATATCCTGACACATTGTGATACCCCACACACCTCTGAGAGTGACCTGACAGACTGTGAGACACCACACACCCCTGACAATGTCCTGTCGCACTGTGAGACCCCGCACACCCCTGACAGGGTCCTGACAAACTGTGAGACCCGATGTACCCCTGAAAGGGTCCTGACACTCTGTGAGACCCCACACACCCCTGACAGCGACCTGACACACTGTGGACGCCGCACACACCTGACAGGGTCCTGACACACTGTGAGACGCCACACACCCCTGACACACTGTGAGACCCCTCACACCCCTGACACAATCCTGACTCACTGTGAGACACCACACATACCTGACAGGGTCCTGACACACTGTGAGACACCACATACCCCTGACAAACTGTGAGACCCCACACAACCTTGACAGGGTCCTGACACACTGTGAGACCGCACACACCCCTGACAGCGACCTGACACACTGTGGACGCCGCACACACCTGACAGGGTCCTGACACACTGTGAGACGCCACACACCCCTGACAAACTGTGAGACCCCACACAACCTTGACAGGGTCCTGACACACTGTGAGACCGCACACACCCCTGACAGGGTGATGACACACTGGTAGGCACCACACACCCCAGACAAGGTCCCATAGAAAATAGACAATAGACAATAGATGCAGGAGTAGGCCATTCGACCCTTCGAGCCTGCACCTTCATTCACTATGATCATAGCTGATCATCCACAATCAGTATCCAGTTCCTGCCTTCTCCCCATAACCTTTGATTCCTCTATCTTGAAGAGCTCTATCCATCTCTTTCTTGAAAGCATCCAGAGACTTGGTCTCCACAGCCTTCTGGGGCAGAGCATTCAATATATCCACCACTCTCTGGATGAAAAAGCATTTCCTCAACTCCGTTCTAAATGGCCTATCCCTTATTCTTAAACTGTGGCCTCTGGTTCTGGACTCACCCATCAGCGGGAACATGCTTCCTGCCTCCAGCATGTCCAATCCCTTAATAATCTTATATTTCAATAAGATCCCCTCTCATCCCTCTAAATTCCAGAGTAACAAGCTCAGATCCATATGACAGTCCCGCCATCCCGGGAAATAACCTCGTGAACCTCCGCTGCACTCCCTCAATAGCAAGAATGTCCTTCTAACCAGGGCCCTTCCAGAAGGCCAGCATGTCAACAAGCTTGCTTTCAGTCTGATGACATACTGCTTGAAATACTGTGAGACACAACACACCCCGACAGGACCTGACACACTGTGAGACTTTCGCCATATGACAGTCCCGCCATCCCGGGAAATAACCTCGTGAACCTCCGCTGCACTCCCTCAATAGCAAGAATGTCCTTCCTCAAATTTGGAGACCAAAACTGAACACAATACTCCAGGTGTGGTCTCACCAGGGCCCTGTACAGCTGCAGAAGGACCTCTTTGCTCTTGTACTCAATTCCCCTTGTTATGAAGGCCAGCATGTCATTAGCTTTCTTCACTGCCTGCTGTACCTGCATGCTTGCTTTCAGTGACTGATGACATACTGTGAGACCCCACAAACCCCTAACAGGGACTTGAAATACTGTGAGACACAACACACCCCGACAGGACCTGACACACTGTGAGACGCCACACACCACTGACTGGGTCCTGACACACTGGGAGACGCCACACACCCGACAGGGTTCTGACACACTGTGAGACCCCACACGCCCCTGAAAGGGACGTGACACACCGTGAGATCACACACACCACTGACAGGACCTGACACACTGTGAGATCCCACACACCCCCGACAAGATCCTGACACACTGCGAGAAACCACACACCTGAGAGGGACCTGACAGATGGTGAGACCCCAGACCCTGATGGCAGGATCCTGACACACTGTGAGACCCCACACACCCCTGACAGGGACCTGACACACTGTGAGACCCCACAGACACCTGACAGGGACCTGACACACTGTGAGACCAAACACACCCCTGACAGGGTCCTGACACACTGTGAGACCACACACATTCCTGAGAGTGTCCTGAAGCACTGTGAAACACCACACACACCTGACAGGGTCCTGACCCACTGTGAGACCCCACACACCCCAAAAGGGTGATGACACACTGTGAGACAGCACACACCCCGCACAGGGTTCAGAAACACTGTGAGACCACACACACTCCAAAAGGGTCCTGACGCAGTGTCAGACCCAACGCACACCTGACGGGGACCTGATGCACTGTGAGATGCCACATACAACTAACAGCGTCCTGACACACATTGCGATCCCACGCACATCTGAGAGGGTTCTGACACACTGTGAGACCCCACACACCCCTGACAGGGTCCTTACACAGTGTTCGACCCCACACACCCCTGACAGGGTCCTGACACACTGTGAGACCCCACACACCCCTGACAGGGTCCTGACACACTGTGAGACCCGAAACCCCCTGACAGGACCCTGACACACTGTGAAACCCCACGTACCCCTGACATGGTACTGACACACTGTGTGATCCCAGACACTACTGACATTGTCCTGACACTCAGTGAGACCCCACAAACCACTCACAGTGTCCTGACACACTGTGAGACACCACACACTCCTGACAGTGTCCTGACACACTGTTCGACCCCACACACCCCTCACAGGGTCCTGACATACTGTTCGACCCGAAACCCCCTGACAGGACTCTGACACGCTGTGAAAACCCACGCACCCCTGACAGGGTACTGACACACTGTGTGATCCCAGACACTACTGACATTGTCCTGACACTCTGTGAGACCCCACAAACCACTCACAGGGACTTGACACACCGTGAGACCCCACACACCACTGACAGGGACCTAGCACAATGTGAGACCCCACACACCCCTGACAGGGTCCTTACACACTGTGAGACCCCACACATTCGACGGCGACCTGACATACTGTGGGACCCCACACACCCCGGACAGCATCCTGACACATTGTGAGATCCGGCACACCCCTCACAGGGTTCAGAAACACTGTGAGACCCCACACACCCCAAAAGGGTCCTGACGCACTGTGAGACGCAACACAGCCCTGACGGGGACCTGACGCACTGTGAGATGCCACATGCCACTGACAGGGTCCTGACACACATTGTGATCCCACACACATCTGAGAGGGTTCTGACACACTGTGAGATACACGATAACAGCGTCCTGACACACTGTGAAAACTCACACATCCCTGACAGGGTCCTGTCACACTGTGAGACCCCATACACCACTGACATGTCCTGACACACTGTAAAACCCCACACACCACAGACACGGTCCTGACACGCAGTGAGACCCCACACACCCATGAGAGGTTCCTGACACATAGTGAGACCTCACACATCACTGACAGGGTCCTGAAAAACTGTGAGGCCCCACACACCACTAACAGGGACTTGACACACCGTGAGACCCCACACACCACTGACAGGGACCTAGCACAATGTGAGACCCCACACACCCCTGACAGTGTCCTGACACACTGTTCGACCCCACACACCCCTCACAGGGTCCTGACATACTGTTCGACCCGAAACCCCCTGACAGGACTCTGACACGCTGTGAAAACCCACGCACCCCTGACAGGGTACTGACACACTGTGTGATCCCAGACACTACTGACATTGTCCTGACACTCTGTGAGACCCCACAAACCACTCACAGGGACTTGACACACCGTGAGACCCCACACACCACTGACAGGGACCTTTCACAATGTGAGACCCCACACACCCCTGACAGGGTCCTTACACACTGTGAGACCCCACACATTCGACGGCGACCTGACATACTGTGGGACCCCACACACCCCGGACAGCATCCTGACACATTGTGAGATCCGGCACACCCCTCACAGGGTTCAGAAACACTGTGAGACCCCACACACCCCAAAAGGGTCCTGACGCACTGTGAGACGCAACACAGCCCTGACGGGGACCTGACGCACTGTGAGATGCCACATGCCACTGACAGGGTCCTGACACACATTGTGATCCCACACACATCTGAGAGGGTTCTGACACACTGTGAGATACACGATAACAGCGTCCTGACACACTGTGATACCCCACACACCCACAACAAGATCCTTACACACTGTGAGAGCCCACACAACCCTGGCAAGTTACTGACACCCTGTGAGACGCGACACACAACTGACAGGCCCCTGACAATGGTCAGACACTACATATTCCTGACAGGGTCCTGACACACTGTTAGACCCCACAAATGCCTGACCATATCCTGACACATTGTGATACCCCACACACCTCTGAGAGTGACCTGACAGACTGTGAGACACCACACACCCCTGACAATGTCCTGTCGCACTGTGAGACCCCGCACACCCCTGACAGGGTCCTGACAAACTGTGAGACCCCGCACACCCCTGACAGGGTCCTGACAAACTGTGAGACCCGATGCACCCCTGAAAGGGTCCTGACACTCTGTGAGACCCCACACACCCCTGACAGCGACCTGACACACTGTGGACGCCGCACACACCTGACAGGGTCCTGACACACTGTGAGACGCCACACACCCCTGACAAACTGTGAGACCCCACACAACCTTGACAGGGTTCAGAAACACTGTGAGACCACACACACTCCAAAAGGGTCCTGACGTAGTGTCAGACCCAACGCACACCTGACGGGGACCTGACGCACTGTGAGATGCCACATACAACTAACAGCGTCCTGACACACATTGCGATCCCACGCACATCTGAGAGGGTTCTGACACACTGTGAGACCCCACACACCCCTGACAGGGTCCTTACACAGTTTTTGACCCCACACACCCCTGACAGGGACCTGACACACTGTGAGACCCCACAGACACCTGACAGGGTCCTGACACATTGTGAGACCAAACACACCCCTGACAGGGTCCTGACACACTGTGAGACCAAACACACCCCTGACAGGGTCCTGACACACTGTGAGACCCCACAGACACCTGACAGGGACCTGACACACTGTGAGACCAAACACACCCCTGACAGGGTCCTGACACACTGTGAGACTACACACATTCCTGAGAGTGTCCTGAAGCACTGTGAAACACCACACACACCTGACAGGGTCCACCCACTGTGAGACCCCACACTCCCCAAAAGGGTGATGACACACTGTGAGACCACACACACCCCGCACAGGGTTCAGAAACACTGTGAGACCACACACACTCCAAAAGGGTCCTGACGCAGTGTCAGACCCAACGCACACCTGACGGGGACCTGACGCACTGTGAGATGCCACATACAACTAACAGCGTCCTGACACACATTGCGATCCCACGCACATCTGAGAGGGTTCTGACACACTGTGAGACCCCACACACCCCTGACAGGGTCCTTACACAGTGTTCGACCCCACACACCCCTGACAGGGTCCTGACACACTGTGAGACCCCACACACCCCTGACAGGGTCCGAACACACTGTGAGACCCGAAACCCCCTGACAGGACCCTGACACACTGTGAAACCCCACGTACCCCTGACATGGTACTGACACACTGTGTGATCCCAGACACTACTGACATTGTCCTGACACTCGGTGAGACCCCACAAACCACTCAGGGTCCTGACACAGTGTGAGACCCCACAAACCACTCACAAGGTGCTGACACACTGTGAAAACTCACACATCCCTGACAGGGTCCTGTCACACTGTGAGACCCCACACACCAGACGGCGACCTGACACACTGTGGGACCCCACACACCCCGGACAGCATCCTGACACACTGTGAGATCCGGCACACCCCAAAAGGGTCCTGAGGCACTGTGAGACACAACACACCCCTGACGGGGACCTGACGCACTGTGAGACGCCACATGCCACTGACAGGGTCCTGACACACATTGTGATCCCACACACATCTGAGAGGGTTCTGACACACTGTGAGACCCCACACACCCCTGACGGGGACCTGACGCACTGTGAGACGCCACATGCCACTGACAGGGTCCTGACACACATTGTGATCCCACGCACATCTGAGAGGGTTCTGACACACTGTGAGATACACGATAACAGCGTCCTGACACACTGTGATACCCCACACACCCACGACAAGATCCTTACACACTGTGAGAGCCCACACAACCCTGGCAAGTTACTGACACCCTGTGAGACGCGACACACAACTGACAGGCCCCTGACAATGGTCAGACACCACACATTCCGGACAGGGTCCTGACACACTGTTAGACCCCACAAATGCCTGACCATATCCTGACACATTGTGATACCCCACACACCTCTGAGAGTGACCTGACAGACTGTGAGACACCACACACCCCTGACAATGTCCTGTCGCACTGTGAGACCCCGCACACCCCTGACAGGGTCCTGACAAACTGTGAGACCCGATGTACCCCTGAAAGGGTCCCGACACTCTGTGAGACCCCACACACCCCTGACAGCGACCTGACACACTGTGGACGCCGCACACACCTGACAGGGTCCTGACACACTGTGAGACGCCACACACCCCTGACACACTGTGAGACCCCTCACACCCCTGACACAATCCTGACTCACTGTGAGACACCACACATACCTGACAGGGTCCTGACACACTGTGAGACACCACATACCCCTGACAAACTGTGAGACCCCACACAACCTTGACAGGGTCCTGACACACTGTGAGACCGCACACACCCCTGACAGCGACCTGACACACTGTGGACGCCGCACACACCTGACAGGGTCCTGACACACTGTGAGACGCCACACACCCCTGACAAACTGTGAGACCCCACACAACCTTGACAGGGTCCTGACACACTGTGAGACCGCACACACCCCTGACAGGGTGATGACACACTGGTAGGCACCACACACCCCAGACAAGGTCCCATAGAAAATAGACAATAGACAATAGATGCAGGAGTAGGCCATTCGACCCTTCGAGCCTGCACCTTCATTCACTATGATCATAGCTGATCATCCACAATCAGTATCCAGTTCCTGCCTTCTCCCCATAACCTTTGATTCCTCTATCTTGAAGAGCTCTATCCATCTCTTTCTTGAAAGCATCCAGAGACTTGGTCTCCACAGCCTTCTGGGGCAGAGCATTCAATATATCCACCACTCTCTGGATGAAAAAGCATTTCCTCAACTCCGTTCTAAATGGCCTATCCCTTATTCTTAAACTGTGGCCTCTGGTTCTGGACTCACCCATCAGCGGGAACATGCTTCCTGCCTCCAGCATGTCCAATCCCTTAATAATCTTATATTTCAATAAGATCCCCTCTCATCCCTCTAAATTCCAGAGTAACAAGCTCAGTCGCTCCAATCTTTCGCCATATGACAGTCCCGCCATCCCGGGAAATAACCTCGTGAACCTCCGCTGCACTCCCTCAATAGCAAGAATGTCCTTCCTCAAATTTGGAGACCAAAACTGAACACAATACTCCAGGTGTGGTCTCACCAGGGCCCTGTACAGCTGCAGAAGGACCTCTTTGCTCTTGTACTCAATTCCCCTTGTTATGAAGGCCAGCATGTCATTAGCTTTCTTCACTGCCTGCTGTACCTGCATGCTTGCTTTCAGTGACTGATGACATACTGTGAGACCCCACAAACCCCTAACAGGGACTTGAAATACTGTGAGACACAACACACCCCGACAGGACCTGACACACTGTGAGACGCCACACACCACTGACTGGGTCCTGACACACTGGGAGACGCCACACACCCGACAGGGTTCTGACACACTGTGAGACCCCACACGCCCCTGAAAGGGACGTGACACACCGTGAGATCACACACACCACTGACAGGACCTGACACACTGTGAGATCCCACACACCCCCGACAAGATCCTGACACACTGCGAGAAACCACACACCTGAGAGGGACCTGACAGATGGTGAGACCCCAGACCCTGATGGCAGGATCCTGACACACTGTGAGACCCCACACACCCCTGACAGGGACCTGACACACTGTGAGACCCCACAGACACCTGACAGGGACCTGACACACTGTGAGACCAAACACACCCCTGACAGGGTCCTGACACACTGTGAGACCACACACATTCCTGAGAGTGTCCTGAAGCACTGTGAAACACCACACACACCTGACAGGGTCCTGACCCACTGTGAGACCCCACACACCCCAAAAGGGTGATGACACACTGTGAGACAGCACACACCCCGCACAGGGTTCAGAAACACTGTGAGACCACACACACTCCAAAAGGGTCCTGACGCAGTGTCAGACCCAACGCACACCTGACGGGGACCTGATGCACTGTGAGATGCCACATACAACTAACAGCGTCCTGACACACATTGCGATCCCACGCACATCTGAGAGGGTTCTGACACACTGTGAGACCCCACACACCCCTGACAGGGTCCTTACACAGTGTTCGACCCCACACACCCCTGACAGGGTCCTGACACACTGTGAGACCCCACACACCCCTGACAGGGTCCTGACACACTGTGAGACCCGAAACCCCCTGACAGGACCCTGACACACTGTGAAACCCCACGTACCCCTGACATGGTACTGACACACTGTGTGATCCCAGACACTACTGACATTGTCCTGACACTCAGTGAGACCCCACAAACCACTCACAGTGTCCTGACACACTGTGAGACACCACACACTCCTGACAGTGTCCTGACACACTGTTCGACCCCACACACCCCTCACAGGGTCCTGACATACTGTTCGACCCGAAACCCCCTGACAGGACTCTGACACGCTGTGAAAACCCACGCACCCCTGACAGGGTACTGACACACTGTGTGATCCCAGACACTACTGACATTGTCCTGACACTCTGTGAGACCCCACAAACCACTCACAGGGACTTGACACACCGTGAGACCCCACACACCACTGACAGGGACCTAGCACAATGTGAGACCCCACACACCCCTGACAGGGTCCTTACACACTGTGAGACCCCACACATTCGACGGCGACCTGACATACTGTGGGACCCCACACACCCCGGACAGCATCCTGACACATTGTGAGATCCGGCACACCCCTCACAGGGTTCAGAAACACTGTGAGACCCCACACACCCCAAAAGGGTCCTGACGCACTGTGAGACGCAACACAGCCCTGACGGGGACCTGACGCACTGTGAGATGCCACATGCCACTGACAGGGTCCTGACACACATTGTGATCCCACACACATCTGAGAGGGTTCTGACACACTGTGAGATACACGATAACAGCGTCCTGACACACTGTGATACCCCACACACCCACAACAAGATCCTTACACACTGTGAGAGCCCACACAACCCTGGCAAGTTACTGACACCCTGTGAGACGCGACACACAACTGACAGGCCCCTGACAATGGTCAGACACTACACATTCCTGACAGGGTCCTGACACACTGTTAGACCCCACAAATGCCTGACCATATCCTGACACATTGTGATACCCCACACACCTCTGAGAGTGACCTGACAGACTGTGAGACCCCGCACACCCCTGACACGATCCTGACTCACTGTGAGGCACCACATACCCCGGACAGGGTCCTATAGGAAATAGAAAATAGACAATAGGTGCAGGAGTAGGTCATTCGGCCCTTCGAGCCAGCACTGCCATTCACTGTGATCATGGCTGATCATCCACAATCAGTATCCAGTTCCTGCCTTCTCCCCATAACCTTTGATTCCTCTATCTTTAAGAGCTCTATCCATCTCTTCCTTGAAAGCATCCAATGACTTGGCCTCCACAGTCTTCTGGGTCAGAGCATTCCATATATCCACCACTCTCTGGGTGAAAAAGGTTTTCCTCAACTCCGTTCTAAATAGCCTGCCCCTTATTCTTAAACTGTGGCCTCTGGTTCTGGACTCACCCATCAGCGGGAACATGCTTCCTGCCTGCAGCGTGTCCAATCCCTTAATAATCTTATGTTTCAATAAGATCCCCTCTCAGGCTTCTAAATTCCAGAGTATACAAGCCCAGTCGCTCCAATCTTACAGCATATTTCAGTCCCGCCATCCCGGGAATTAACCTTGTGAACCTACGCTGCACTCCCTCAATAGCAAGAATGTCCTTCCTCAAATTTGGAGACCAAAACTGCACACAGTACTCCAGGTGTGGTCTCACCAGGGCCCTGTACAGCTGCAGAAGGACCTCTTTGCTCTTGTACTCAATTCCCCTTGTTATGAAGGGCAGCATGCCATTAGCTTTCTTCACTGCCTGCTGTACCTGCATGCTTGCTTACACACTGATGACATACTGTGAGACCCCACACACCCCTGACAGGGTCAGGACAAGCTGTGAGGCCCCACACACCCTTGACACTGTCCTGTCAAACTGTAAGACCCCACAACTCCATGACAGGGTCCTGTCACACTGTGAGACTGCACACATCCCTAACAGGGTCCTGACACATTGTGAGACCCCACACACCCCTAACAGGGACTTGACAAACTGTGAGACCCCACACAACCTTTGCAGGGTCCTGACACACTGTGAGACACCACACACTCCTGACAAGTTCCTGACACACTGTGAGACCCCACACACCCCTGACAGGGTCCTGACAAACTGTGATACCTCACACACCCCTAACAGCATCCTGACACACTGTGAGACCCCACACACACTTGAGAGGGACTTGACACACTGTGAGACCCCACACAACCCGACAGGGTCCTGACACACTGTGAGACCCCACACACCCATGACAGCGACCTGACAGATTGTGAGACCCCACACACCCCTGACAGGGACCTGACAGACTGTGAGACATCACACACCCCTGACAGGGTCCTGACACACATTGATATCCCACACACACCTGAGATGGTCCTGAAACTGTGAGACCACCCCTGACAGGGTTCTGACACACTGTGAGACCCCAGACATGCCTGACAGGGTCCAGACATACTGCGTGACCCCACACACCCCTGACAATGTCCTGTCACACTGTCAGACCCCACACACTCCTGACAGGGTCCTGACACACTGTGAGACCCCACACACCCGACAGGGACTTGACGCACTGTGAGATGCCACAAACCCCTAACAGTGTCCTGACACACTTTGCGATCCCACACAACCCTGGCAGGTTCCTGACACACTGAGAGACCCCACACACCCCTGACAGGGTCCTGGCACACATTGTGATCCTACACACATCTGATAGGCTTCTGACACACCGTGAGACCTCCTACAACAGTGTCCTGACACACTGTGAGACCCCCCACACCCACAAAAAGATCCTGACACACTGTGAAACCCCACAAACCACTCACAGGGACCTGACATACTGTGAGCCCCACAGGCCCCAAAAGCGTCCTCACACACTGTGATACCTCAAACAACCCTGAGAGGGTCCTGACACACTGTGAGACACCACACACAACTGACAGGGTCCTGAAACACACTGAGATCCCACACACACCTGAGAGGGTCCTGACGCACTGTGAGACCCCACACAACCCTGGCAGGGTCCTGACACACTGTGAGACCCCACAAACCCCTGACAGGGTCCTGACACACATTGCGATCCCACACAACCCTGGAAGGCTCCTGACACACTGTGAGACCCGACACACCCCTGACAGGGTCCTGATACACTGTGAGACCCGACACACCCCAAAAGGGTCCTGACACACTGTGAGACCACACGCATCCCTGACAGGGGCCTGACACACTGTGAGATGCCCCCCCTGACAGTGTCCAGACAAACTGTGAGACTACACACACCCCTGGCAGGGTCCACACTGTGAGACCCCACACAACCCTGGCAGGGTCCTGACACACTGTGAGACCCCACACACCCCTAACAGGGACCTGAAACACTGTGAGACACCACACGGACCTGACAGCAACCTGAGATACTGTGAGACCCCACACACCCCTAAAAGGGTCCTGACACACAGTGAGACCCCACACACTATTGACACGGTCCTGATACTCTGTGTGACCCCACACACCCCTGACAGGGTCCTGACACACATTGCGATCCCACACACATCTGAGAGGGTTCTGACACACTGTGAGACCCCCCACACCCACAACAAGATCCTGACACACTGTGAAACCCCACAAACCACTCACAGTGCCCTGACACACAGTGAGACCCCACACAACCCTGGCAGGGTCCTGACACACTGTGATACCTCACACACACCCGAGAGGGTGATGACACACTGTGAAACCCAGACACCCCTAACAGGATCCTAACACACTGTGAGACCACACACACCCCTGAGACGCCACAGACAACTGACAAGGTCCTGAAACACACTGAGATAGCACACACACCTGACAGGGTCCTGACACACTGTGAGACCACACACACTATTGACACGGTCCTGATACTCTGTGTGACCCCACACAACCCTGACAGGGTCCTGACACACATTGCGATCCCACACACATCTGAGAGGGTTCTGACACACTGTGAGACCCACAGGCCCCAAAAGGATCCTGACACACTGTGAGACCCCACACACCCCTGACAGTGTCCTGACGCACGGTGAGACACTGACGCACTGTGGGTCCTGACACACTGTGATACCTCAAACAATCCTGAGACACTGTGACACACCACACCCCCCGACAGTGTCTTGACACACTGTGAGTCCACACACACTCCTGACAGCGACCAGACACACTGTGAGATGCCACACACAACTGACAGGGTCCTGAAACACACTGAGATCCCACACACACCTGACAGGGTCCTGACACACTGTGAAACCCCACGAACCACTCACAGTGTCCTGACACACAGTGAGACCCCACACAACCCTGGCAGGGTCCAGACAGACTGTGAGACCCTACACAACCCAGGCAGGGTCCTGACACGCTGTGAGACCCCACACACCCCTAACAGGGCATACTGTGAGACCCCACACACTATTGACACAGTCCTGACACTCTGTGAGACCCCACACACCCCTGACAGGGACCTGCCAGACTGTGTTGACCAAACACACCCCTGACAGGGTCCTGACACACTGTGAGCTCCCACACACTATTGACACGGTCCTGACACACTGTCAGACCCCACACACCCTGGATAGGGTCCTGACATTCTGTGAGATCCAACACACCCCTGAGAGGGTCCTGACACACTGTGAGATCCCACGGGCCCCAAAAGGGTCCTGACACACTTTGAGACCCCACACACACCCGAGAGGGTGATGACACACTGTGAGACCCCACACACCCCTGACAGGGTTCTGACAAACTGTGATACCTCACACACCCCTGACAGGGTCCTGACACACAGTAAGACCCCACACACCCCTAACAGGGTCCTGACACACTGTGAGCACCCACGGACTATTGATACAGTCCTGACACACTGTCAGACCCCACACACCCTGGATAGGGTCCTGACATTCTGTGAGATCCAACACACCCCTGAGAGGGTCCTGACACACTGTGAGACCCCACGGGCCCCAAAAGGGTCCTGACACACTGTGAAACCCCACAAACCACTCACAGTGTCCAGACACGCTGTGAGACCCCACACACCCTGGATAGGGTCTGACACACTGTGAGACACCACACACCTCAAAAGGCTCCTGACACACTGTGAGATCCAACACACCCCTGACAGGGTCCTGACACACTGTGAGACCCCACACGACCCTGGCAGGGTCCTGACACACTTTGAGACCCCACACACACCTGAGAGGGTGATGACACACTGTGAGACCCCAGACACCCCTGACAGGGTTCTGACAAACTGTGATACCTCACACACCCCTGACAGGGTCCTGACACACAGTAAGACCCCACACACCCCTAACAGGTTCCTGACACACTGTGAGCTCCCACACACTATTGACGCAGTCCTGACACACTGTCAGACCCCACACACCCTGGATAGGGTCCTGACATTCTGTGAGATCCAACACACCCCTGAGAGGGTCCTGACACACTGTGAGACCCCACACGACCCTGGCAGGGTCCTGACACACTGTGATACCTCACACACACCCGAGAGGGTGATGACACACTGTGAAACCCAGACACCCCTATCAGGATCCTAACACAGTGTGAGACCACACACACCCCTTACAGCGACCTGACACACGGTGAGACGCCACAGACAACTGACAGGGTCCTGAAACACACTGAGATAGAACACACACCTGACAGGGTCCTGACACACTGTGAGACCCCACACACTCCTAACAGGGACCTGACACACTGTGAGACCCCACACACCCCTGACAGTGTCCTGACGCACGGTGAGACACTGACACACTGTGCGTCCTGACACACTGTGATACCTCAAACAACCCTGAGAGAGTTCTGACACACTGTGAGATCCCACACACCCCTGACAGGGTCCTGACACACTGTGAGACCCCACACAACCCTGGCAGGGTCCTGACATACTGTGAGACCCCACACACCTCCGACGGGGACCTGACAAACTGTGAGACCCCACACGACCCTGGCAGGGTCCTGACACACTGTGAGACCCCACACACCTCCGACGGGGACCTGACAAACTGTGAGACCCCACACGACCCTGACAGGGTCCTGACACACATTAAGATGCCACACACACCTGAGAGAATCCAGACACACTGTGAGACCCACAGGCCCCAAAAGGGTCCTGACACACTGTGAAACCCCACAAACCACTCACAGTGTCCTGACACACTGTGAGACCCCACACACCCTGGATAGGGTCTGACACACTGTGAGACACGACACACCTCAAAAGGGTCCTGACACACTGTGAGATCCCACACACCCCTGGCAGGGTCCTGACACACATTAAGACCCCACACACACCTGACAAGTTCCTGACACACTGTGGGACCCCACACACCCCTGACAGAGTCCTGACACACATTAAGACCCCACACACACCTGACAAGTTCCTGACACACTGTGAGACCCCACATACCCCTGACAGAGTCCTGACACACATTAAGATCCCACACACACCTGACAGGGTACTGACACACTGTGAGACATCACACACTGCTGACAGGGACATGACAGACTGTGAGATCATACACACCCCTGACAGGACCTAACACTGTGAGATGCCACACACACCTGACAAGGTCCTGACACACTGTGAGACCCCACACACGGCTAACAGGGACAGAACAGACTGTGAAACTCCACACACCCCTGACAGCAACCTGACACACTATGAGACCCCACACACTATTGACACGGTCCTGACACTCTGTGAGATCCAACACACCCCTGTGAGGGTCCTGACACACTGTGAGCCCCACAGGCCCCAAAAGGGTCCTGACACATTGTGAGACCCCACACACCCCTGACAGTGTCCTGACGCATGGTGAGACACTGACACACTGTGGGTCCTGACACACTGTGATACCTCAAACAATCCTGAGAGGGTTCTGACACACTGTGTCACACCACACCCCCCGACAGGGTCCTGACAGACTGTGAGACCACACACACCCCTGACAGCGACCAGACACACTGTGAGACGCCTCACACAACTGACAGGGTCCTGAAACACACTGAGATCCCACACACACCTGACAGGGTCCTGACACACTGTGAGATCCAACACACCCCTGACAGGGTCCTGACACACTGTGAGACCCCACACGACCCTGGCAGGGTCCTGACACACTTTGAGACCCCACACACACCTGAGAGGGTGATGACATACTGTGAGACCCCAGACACCCCTGACAGGGTTCGAACAAACTGTGATACCTCACACACCCCTGACAGGGTCCTGACACACAGTAAGACCCCACACACCCCTAACAGGGTCCTGACACACTGTGAGCTCCCACACACTATTGACGCAGTCCTGACACACTGTCAGACCCCACACACCCTGGATAGGGTCCTGACATTCTGTGAGATCCAACACACCCCTGAGAGGGTCCTGACACACTGTGAGACCCCACGGGCCCCAAAAGGGTCCTGACACACTGTGAAACCCCACAAACCACTCACAGTGTCCTGACACACTGTGAGATCCCACACACCCTGGATAGGGTCTGACACACTGTGAGACACGACACACCTCAAAAGGGTCCTGACACACTGTGAGACCCCACACACACCTGACAAGTTCCTGACGCACTGTGAGACCCCACATACCCCTGACAGAGTCCTGACACACATTAAGATCCCACACGCACCTGACAGGGTACTGACACACTGTGAGACATCACACACTGCTGACAGGGACATGACACACTGTGAGACCCCCCACAACAGCGTCCTGACACACTGTGAAACCCCACAAACCACTCACAGTGTCCTGACACACAGTGAGATCCCACACAACCCTGGCAGGGTCCAGACACACTGTGAGACCCCACACATCCCAAACAGGGTCCTGACACGCTGTGAGACCCCACACACCCCTAACAGGGACCTGACACACTGTGAAACCCCACACACCCCTAACAGGGTCCTGACACACAGTGAGACCCCACGCACCCCTAACAGGGTCCTGACACACTGTGAGCTCCCACACACTATTGACACGGTCCTGACACTCTGTGAGATCCGACACACCCCTGACAGGGTCCTGACACACATTGCGATCCCACACAACCCTGACAGGCTCCTGACACACTGTGAGACCCCACACACCCTGGATAGGGTCCTGACACACTGTGAGACCCGATACTCCCCAAAAGGGTCCTGACACACTGTGAGATCCCACACACCCCTGACAGGGTCCTGACACACTGTGAGACCCCACACAACCCTGGCAGGGACCTGACACACTGTGAGACCCTACACACCCCAGAAGGGTCCTGATACACTGTGAGACCCCACACACCCCTGACAGGGTCCTGACACACTGTGAGACCCTACACACCCCAGAAGGGTCCTGACACACTGTGAGAACCCCCACACCCACGACCAGATCCTGACACACTTTGAAACCCCACAAACCACTCACAGTGTCCTGACACACTGTGAGACCCCATACACCACTGACAGGGTCCTGACACACTGTGAGACCACATACATCCATCACCAGATCCTGACACACTGTGAAACCCCACACAACAGCGTCCTGACACACTGTGATACACCCAACACCCACAACAAGATCCTGACACACTGTGAAACCCCACAAACCACTCACAGTGTCCTGACACAGTGTGAAACCCACACACCCCTGGCAGGGTCCTGACACACTGTGAGACCCCACACATACCCGAGAGGGTGATGACGCACTGTGAGACCCCAGACACCCCTAACAGGATCCTAACACACTGGGAGATCTCAAAAACCCCTGACAGTGTCCAGACAAACTGTGAGACCCCACACACCCCTGGCAGGGTCCTGACACACTGTGAGACCTCACACACCCTGGATAGGGTCCTGACAGACTGTGAGATCCGACACACCCCTGAGAGGGTCCTGACACACTGTGAGACCCCACGGGCCCCAAAAAGGTCCTGACACACTGTGAGACGGCACACACCCCTGACAGTGTCCTGACACACTGTGAGACGCCACACACAACTGAGAGGGTCCTGACACACTGTGAGATCCCCCACAACAGGGTCCTGACACTTTGTGAAACCCCACAAACCACTCACAGGGTCCTGACACACAGTGAGACCCCACACAACCCTGGCAGGGTCCTGACACACTGTGAGAATCCACACACCCCTGGCAGGGTCCTGACACATTGTGATACCTCACACACACCTAACAGGGACCTGACACACTGTGAGACCCCACACACTATTGACACGGTCCTGACAGACTGTGAGATCCGACACAACAGGGTCCTGACACAGTGTGAAACCCCACAAACCACTCACAGGGTCCTGACACACTGTGAGACCCCACACACCTCTGACGGGGACGTGACACATTGTGAGACCCCACACACCCCTGACAGGGACGTGACACATTGTGAGACGGCACACACCCTTGACAGTGTCCTGACACATGGTGAGACACTGACACACTGTGGGTCCTGACACACTGTGAGACCTCAAACAACCCTGAGAGGGTTCTGACACACTGTGACACACCACACCCTCCCAACAGGGTCCTGACACACTGTAAGACCACACACACCCCTGTCAATGTCCTGACACACTGTGAGACACCACACACCCGACAGTGTCCTGACACACTGTGAGACCCCACACAGCCGACAGTGTCCTGACACACTGTGAGACCCCACACACCCCAAAAGGGTCCTGACTCACTGTGAGACCCGACACACCCCAAATGGGTCCTGACACACTGTGAGACCCCACACACCACCGAGAGGGTGATGACACACTGTGAGACCCCACACACCCCCGAGACGGTGATGACACACTGTGAGACCCCAGACACCCCTGACAAGATCCTGACACACTGTGAGTCACCACACACCCCTGACAGGACCTGACACACTGTGAGACCCCACACACCCCTGGCAGGGTCCTGACTCACTGTGAGATCACACACACCCCGAACAGGGACCTGACATACTGTGAGACCCCACACACCCCTGACAGAGACCTGACACACTGTGAGACACCACACACCCCTGAGAGGGTCCTGACACACCGTGAGACCCCACACACTCCTGACAAGGTCCTGACATGCTGTGAGACTCCAAACACCACTGACACGGTCCTGACACATTGTGAGACACCACACACCCCTGAGAGGGTCCTGACACACCGTGAGATCCCACACATCCCGGAGAGGGTCCTGAAACACTGTGAAACACCACACACCCCTGACAGGGACGTTACACATTGTGAGACACCACGCAACCCTGACAGGGTCCTGACACACTGTCAGACACCGCACATCCCTGACAGGGTGATGGTGAGAGGGGAGGGGGAGCTGTGATTCCCGGACCTGTTCCTTTCACTGAATGCCCACTATCCTTTTCTCCATCTCCAGATGCCACATAAACAATGGGGACTAAAAGTTTATTCCACAGGAAAAAATGACACCTCTGATAGTAGGGGGGGGGGGGGGTTTCCAGTACAGGACAGTTGGGGGTCAGTGAACTACCAGGGAAATACTCACCTTCACAGCACAGTTAATTGTGAAATGTGATGATCTGGTGTTTATCTGGACCAGGCCTCTCTGTCCAGTCAGGGGTCTGTTAATGGAATTTACTTTACTGTTCGAGCATCCATTGATGAATCCAATTAATGCAATAGCTTTGAGCTAACTCTTGTGTGCTTAAATACTAAGTTCTGAGTTGAGGCATCTAACAGTTTGTCCACTGTCTGTTCCCATGGAAGATGTTCAACAGAAACACAAGGAGACTCTGCGGGTACAAACTGAAACGCTGAGAGTGAACACGATCCTGATGAGGGAGAAGGTGAAGGTTTTCCAGCTGGTTGATCGATACGCTAAGCTCACAGTCATTTCTACTGTTCGAGATCGGAGACTGGTGGAACATGAGCTGCTGGCAAGAGGCAGAGACCACGAGGAGTGGAGAGAGGAACATCTCCGCGGAGAGCTGGAAAAAATCCGGACTGATCAGTTGTTCCAGAGCAGCTTTTCCCGGAGTAAATCCAAATCTGGGAGTTCGGCAGCAGTGGCCGGAGTCGCAGGGATCGGGAAAACAACAATGGTACAAAAGATTGTTTATGACTGGGCCACGGGGAAAATATACCAACAATTCCAGTTTGTCTTCAGTTTCAAATTCCGAGATTTAAACTCCATTAACTGCAGAATAAACCTGAGGGAACTGATCCTGGATCAGTATCCTTACTTTGGGAATATCCTGAGAGAGGTCTGGAAGAACCCAGAGGGATTGCTGTTTATATTCGATGGTTTGGATGAATTCAAGCACAGAATTGATTTTGCTGACAGTCGGAGAGATACAGAACCCAAGCACCAGTGTCCAGATCCCGAGTGGTGGTGTGAAGTGTCTGACATTGTGTACAGTTTAATCCAGGGCAAGCTGCTCCCAGGGTGTTCAGTGCTGGTGACCACCCGTCCCACTGCGTTACATTTATTGGAAAAGGCAATGATCAGTATCTGGGCTGAAATCATGGGATTTGTTGGTGAGGAACGGAAGGAATATTTCATCAGGCATTTTGAAGATCAGACGGTGGCAGAAGCTGTTTTCAAACACGTGAAGGAGAACGAGATCCTGTACACCATGAGCTACAACCCCTCCTACTGCTGGATCCTCGCTCTGGCACTGGGCCCCTTCTTCACACAAAGAGTCAGGGACCCGCAGCGAGTTCCCAAGACCATCACCCAACTGTACTCCTACTATATTTACAACATCCTGAAAAACCACGGCCGTGAGATTGAGAACCCCCGTGATGTGTTACTCAGGGTTGGTCAGATGGCCTTCAGAGGAGTGTCCCAGAAGAAGATTGTGTTTACAGATGGAGATTTGATCAAGTACAATCTGCAGCCTTCCCCGTTCCTGTCTGGGTTCCTGATGGAGCTTTTGGAGAGAGAGGATTCTGCCCGGAGCGTGGTGTACACATTCCCACACCTCACCATCCAAGAGTTTGTAGCTGCAGTCGCACAATTCCTGAATCCACATCCCGGGGATATCCTGAAATTCCTCACTGAGGCCCACAGCATGACAGATGGGCGATTTGAGGTATTTCTTCGTTTTGTTGCTGGTCTCTCCTCCCCAATGACAGCTCGGGGCCTGGAGGAGTTTCTGGGTCCATTTCCTCATCAAACAACCTGCCGGGTGATTGACTGGGTGAAGGAGGAGGTTAAACGTCAGAGTGGAAACACAGAGAGTGAAGCTGGTAAAAGGAGCCTCCTGAACACATTGCACTACCTGTTTGAGTCTCAGAATCGTGGACTGGCTCAGGCCGCACTGGGATCAGTGGAAACACTTTCATTCTGTGGAATGACACTGACCCCGATTGACTGTGCGGTCCTGTCTCATGTCATCGGACTGTGTGATACAATAAAATACCTCGACCTGGGTGTTTGCAACATTCAGTGTGAAGGAATCCAGCGGCTGGGACCCGGGCTGCACAAGTGCCAGGAGTTGAGGTAACTTGATTTATCTTTCATGTGAACTGTGAAACTGTTCCATTGTGTTGTTTCAATGTAAAGGGATTTGGGGAAAACTATAGTAAGTACGATTGTGAAGAATTGTAACAAATGGCATCCCCCTTCGTCCTGTGGGATCTCTGTTCCCCTTCCCCCTTCCTCCTTTTTCTTCCATCATCTCCCATCGATATTTCCCCATTCACAAATCTTCTTCACTGCGGGATTTTCTCCCCTTCATCCCTGCCCATCCCGACCCTCTCACATCAGGAACACTTTTCTAACCATCGGGGAATGAGACAGAATATGTGGATTTTACAGAGTCACACCGACAGACTAAATTACTGACATTCGGTGAATAGCCTGGAGCTGGGCAGTGAGGGACATTGACAGTGATGGGAACTCCGATCAGTGATTTACTGAAGGGTTTAATGTTTCCTGAAATATCCGAGTGAGAGAAACTCCCTCAGACCCACGGTTTGAATCACTTTGTTCATCAATTTGTCTGTTTGTGTTTAGACTGAGTGGTAATGAACTGGGAGATTCAGGAGTGAAGCTGCTGTCTGCGGCTCTGAGGAACCCGGAGTGTAAAATACTGAAACTGTGGTAAGTACCAGACTGTGGGAGATTGTGTTTACAGTCACTGGGTGTCTGACACTGAACATTAATGTGATCAGTAATTGTGTTACTGATAAACACTGGGGATTTGTACCATCTCCTGTCTCTCTCTGTCCTTCACCCTCACTCTCTCTCATCTCCAGGCTGGAGGATGTCGGTCTCACAGATTCTGGTGCCGAGGATCTCGTCTCCGCTCTCAGTACAAACCCATCACTGACGGAGCTGGACCTGGGTTATAATAAACTGGGAGATTCAGGAGTGAAACTGGTGTCTGTGGCTCTGGGGAACCCGGAGTGTAAAATACAGAAACTGGGGTAAGTAGCAGACTGTGGGAGATTGTGTTTACAGTCACTGGGTGTCTGACACTGAACATAAATGTGATCAGTAATTGTGTTACTGATAAACACTGGGGATTTGTACCATCTCCTGTCTCTCTGTGTCCTTCACCCTCACTCTCTCTCATCTCCAGGCTGATCAATGTCGGTCTCACAGATTCTGGTGCCGAGGATCTCGTCTCCGCTCTCAGTACAAACACATCACTGACGGAGCTGGAGCTGGGATTAAACTCGCTGACAGACCGATCTGTCCCCGCTCTCCGCCGCCTCATACTGACCCTCCCGAGTCTGGAGCGGATCGGGTGAGTGTTTGTGTTAATGTTCAATGTGATAAAATATCAGCGGATCCGCGGGTTTTCTGGTGATATTTGTCTGTGAGTGTTGTTGAAACATTAACCCCAGTCCCCTGTTACTGACACTGTTGTGTAATCTGTTTATTTCATCTTTATTCTCCCATCTGTTTTAGGCTGTGGGGGAATCGGTTCAGTGAGACCGGGATGAAGGAACTGAGATCTCTGCAGGAACCCAGACCCGGACTGACCGTGATCGTGTGAACATCTGAATGTGTGAACATCCCCGCCCGCGGGATGGGGACATTTTGGCCGATTCCCCGCCCTCCCCTTTAACTCCCACCCTTGCCTTACCTTTAATAGCCACGCGCCAGGTTTAATTCCCAACGGTTTTCAACGGAATTGCCTCCAGCCTCGCGCTGTGTGCCGTTGACTGGTCTCCCGTGGTGACGTATTTCGGTCTCCTGTCCAGCGGCGCTGCTTCCGCCGGATGTGCGGGTTCGAGACCCCGGGGAATGACACAGACAGGAAGAGCCCGGGGGCCGGGGCTCAGTCTGGGACACCGGGGTCCCGGGGTGGGATTATCCCGGGAGTAGGTAATGCTGGCTGGCCTGCTGCGTTCACCGGCAACTTTTACGTTTGATGCCGGGGAATTACACAGACAGGAAGGGCCCGATGATGGCGGGTTTTTTCTGAGACACGGGTGACTCCTGACCGGCGTGGATAACTTCACTCACATCATCTCTGAACTGATTCCACAACCTACGGACTCACTTTCATATAATTTACAACTCATGTCATTATTATTTAATATTTTATTTGCACAAATTTCCCATCCTTTGCACATTGCTTGTTGGTTAGTCTTTGTTTTTGTATAGTTTTTCATAAATTCTGCAAAAAAGATTGATTGTCCTGTAAATGACTGCAATAAAAAGAATCTCAGGGTAGTATATGGTGACAAATAAGTACTTTGATAATAAACAACACGCATCAAAGTTGCTGGTGATCGCAGCAGGCCAGGCAGCATCTCTAGGAAGAGGTATAGTCGAGACCCTTCGTCAGGACTAACTGAAGGAAGAGTGAGTAAGGGATTTGAAAGTGGGAGGCGGAGAGGGAGATCCAAAATGATACGAGAAGACAGGAGGGGGAGGGATGGAGCCAAGAGCTGGACAGGTGATTGGCAAAAGGGATTTGAGACGATCATGGGACAGGAGGCCCAGGGAGAAAGACGGGGGGGGGGGGTGGGATCCAGAGGATGGGCAAGGGGTATAGTGAGAGGGACAGAGGGAGAAAAAAGGGAAATAATAAATAAATATGTCTGGGGCCCTGACTGTCCCATCACACACTCCCGGGGTCAGACACAGCGTGAAGCTCCCTCCGCGCTGTCCCATCACACACTCCCGGGGTCAGAAACAGAGTGAATCTCCCTCCACACCGTCCCATCACACAATCCCAGCGACTCCCTTGTCCATTCGTTTCCCCCCACCCCACATCCCTTCCGACCAATCTCCCACCCAGCACTAATGCTTGTAAGGGGAACAAGTGCTACACATGCCCTTACACTTCCTCCCTTACCACCATTCAGGGCCCCAGACAGTCCTTCCAGGTGAGGTGACACTTCACCTGCGAGTCGGCTGGGGTGATATACTGCGTCCGGTGCTCCCGATGAGGCCTTCTATATATTGGCGAGACCCGACGCTGACTGGGAGACTGCTTTGCTGAACATCTACGCTCTGTCAGCCAGAGAAAGCAGGATCTCCCAGTGGTCACACATTTTAATTCCATGTCCGATTCCCATTCTCTCATGTCTATCCACGGCCTCCTCTACTGTAAAGATGAATCCACACTCAGGTTGGAGGAACAACACCTTATATTCCGTCTGGGTAGCCTCCAACCTGATGGCATGAACATTGACTTTTCTAACTTCAGTTAATGTCCCACCTCTTCTTTATACCCCATCCCTTATTTATTATTTATTATATTTATTATTTTTCCCCATTTTTTCTCTCCCTTTTTTCTCCCTCTGTCCCTCTCACTATAGTGGGTTCACCTCCCACTTTCTTTTTCCCTAGGCCTCCTGTCCCATGACCCTCCCCCTTCTTCATCTCTGTATACCTTTTGCCAATTACCTGTCCAGCTCTTGGCTCCATCCCTCCCCCTCCCCCTCTCACTTTCCAATCTCTGACTATCTCTTCTTTCAGTTAGTCCTGACAAAGGGTCTCGGCCCAAAACGTCGACTGTACCTCTTCCTAGAGATGCTGCCTGGCCCGCTGCGTTCACCAGCATTTTTGTGTGTGTTCCTTGGTTAATGTGGCCGCCGGGGATGGAGTGAGACACTGACTTACAATGGCCACTGTCGCTCACAGAATCTATGGCGAAGGAACATGCGGTGCCCGTGGATACAATCCCGGGATCGAGTGTCTTATTGATTGTAATGACAGCAGTTTAATTTGTGATTTATATAGTCTTGGGTATTGCATGCATGTTTTAATTCTAATAATTTTGTCATTGAATAAACTAATGTATACATCTTAGATATTCACACATAACGCATGTACACGTGGGTTTTGGGGAGGAGGGGTGAGGGGTTTGGGAGGAAGAGGAGTGACGGGACGAGGAGTGGACTGATGAGACGGTGACCGTGGCGAAGTCAATAGGGGACGAAAAGGGGAGGCGAGAGTTCCTGTCACAAACTGGTGGTGACGTGGATCAGATAGAGTCGGGGTGAGGAGGAGTGAAACGACAGGAAGGGAGCGGGAGTGATGTGACCAGGAAGGAGGGAAAGTTATGGGACGAGCTGGGAGGGAATCTGATGGGACGGGAAGGGAGGGGAAGTTGCAGGACTAGGAAAGAGGGGTCTGATAGGACAGGGTGGGCAGGAACAGGATGGGGAGTGTGGAGGAAGGGTGGGTGGTTTCGATCCTTCGCAAATAAGAGGGACAGCAAGAAGGGGGGTGCGGACGGGGGAAAGGGGGAGCGAGGGGTCGAGACGCGATCAGGGCTGATGGGACGGACAGTTGAGTGTCTGAACGGACGGAGAGGGGAGAGACTCACTCAATGAGAGAGGGAAGGGATCGGGTGAGGGAGCGAAATTTCCCATCGGAAAATGTTCACCACCCAGGATATGTTGGATGGCGGGAGAAAGGACAAGGGGACGGCGAGGAGAGGGTGTCAGGAGTGATGGGGTGAGTAGAGGAGAGACTCACTGGGTAACAGAGAGAGAGGGCGATGAGGAGAGGAGAAAATTGGCATCGCAAAATGATAGCCATCCAGCGTAAGTTGAACAACATCGAGGTGGCGGGGAGAGGAAAGCGAGGGGAGGGGTTTGCGAGAGATGGGATGGGAAGGAGGGTGACAGGATGGTGAGGGTGAGGGAGTGTCTCACTGATTGTGGAGGGAGGGGAGGGGTTTGTGAGTGATGGGATGGGAAGGAGGGTGACAGGAGGGTGAGGGGGTGACTCACTGAGTGGTGGAGGGAGGGGAGGGAGGGTCACACCCGGTCACTGAGTGTCTGTCTGCAGAAGGTTAAATGGAGAGTTGGGAGAGCTGGGGGTGGGGGGGGGGCGGGAGGAGAGGAGGAATGAGGAGTTGAGATTGAATAAACAGGGAGGGAAGTGAGTGGGAGGTGAGGAGAAGGATGTGACTATTTCTCCGGTGCTGGGGGAGCAGTTGTCAATGATAACCATCACAGAATGGCCACCAGCCAGGGTGAGATGGGCGGTGATAGAGGGGACAGAGAGCGGAGTGTTTCAGGAGTGACCGGATGCCGAGGGTGGGAGAGGGCGACTCGTAACAAGGGAGCTGGAACTGGGGGGTACCCACGGGGAGGAATGTGACCACGAGAATGTTACCCACCAACCCCGCACCCCCCAACTCCGTCTCCAAAATCCCGCCTTGATTTTCCTTTCAGGCCGCTCGGCCCGAATCCTTCGGGCTGTCCCGTGGAGCGGGGAACGTGACGTCACTGGGGCCCGTCAGAGGCCGGGGTGGGCGCCGGTTTGCTGGAGAAGATGGAGGCGAGGTCCGGCGGTGCGGGCTGGTTAGCGTGGATCACCACCATCCTCTGTGGGTGGGGGAGAGGGAGGGATCAGATTGAGGAGGGGAGGGGAGAAAGAGAAGGTGAGGAGAGACGGGATCCACTACCCCACTCCCTCAGCCTCTCTATCCCTCCGTCCCCTCTCTCCACTCCCTCTGTCCCCTCTTCTCCCTCCATCTCTTCCGCACCTCTCTCTCCCCCACCCTATCCTCCTCTCCCCACCCCTTTCAATCCCTTTCTGCCCCCATCTCTCTCTCTTGCTCCCTCCCGTCTCTCCCCACCCTCTTTCCATCTCCCCCCATCTCTGCCACCCACGTCCCATCCCCCGCCGCCCACACCCCGGTGCACAGGAAGATCCCACTCACCACCGGAGGCCGCGCGGCGCAGCACTGGAGGTTCCCGCAGTTGACGATGGCCGTGAGGACGGACATCACCAGGGAGACCAGACAGTTCACCAGCAAAATCACCGTCACCCCGCTCACAAACCTCTGCCAGAGGGAGAGAGGGAGACAGGGGGTGAGAGAGAGAGAGGGGCTCGGGCCGGGGAAGAGAGAGACAGGAGAGGGGGGAGAAGGTAGGGATGGGAGCGGGAGTGTGGGGTAGGCGGAGGTGGGAGACCCAGACGGGGAGGAAGAGACTGGGGAGCGTTGGGTGAGGAAGAGAGGGGGTGGGTGGGAGAGAGATGGGGAGAAAGAGGAGAGGGGGCAGAGAATAGTTGATAGAGGGAGAGTCAGACAGGGGAGAGAGAGGGAGAGAGATTAGTGAGAGACAGGGTAGAGAGGGGGGAGGGAAACGTGAGAGGCAGGAGATGAGAGAGGTCGGACAGGGAGGGAGAGAAAGGTGGAGAACAGAGGGGGGAGAGACGGAGAGGGGATGAGGGACAGAGAGGGGTGAACGAGGGAGAGGGGAGTGAGGGGGTGAGAGACGGAGAGGGGGAAAGGGGGAGAGAGACAAAGGTGAGCAGAGAGGAGAGATAGAGTGCGGGACAGAAGGGGAGAGTGTGAGAGAGAAGAGGGGGTAGTTCCGAGGGAGGGGAAGAGAGGGGTGACAGAGGAAGGGATAGTGAGGGGGGAGTGAAGAGGGAGAGATGGCCGGTAAGAAAGAGGAGGGGGAGAGTTGTTTGGGTATGAGGGTAAAGTCGGGGGAGAGGGAAGGAGAGCGTTGGGTGGGGAGAGAGGGGGAGTGTGGGAGAGGGAGATGTGTTTACAAGTGTTGGGGGGAGTGGAGAGAAATCTCTGTTAACTCCTGTCTCAGGAATGTAGCTTTCTCTTCACGGAACACACCAGGTTTTGGGTGACGGTTCCCTGAAAGTGGGGTGACGGGGTGACGGGGAGACGGGGCGGTGAAGGCGGCGTTCGGCATCCCCGCCACCGTCGGACCGGACACCGGGAACAGGAGACCAGAGATCCCGGGGATTTACGGTGAAAGTCGCCGGGACTGGAGGGACTGAGTTACGGAGAGAGGTCGGGCGGGTTGGGAATTTATTCCTGGGAGGGTCGGGGTGACCTGACAGGGGTGTGTAAAACCACCAGGGACACAGACAGGGTGAATGAACACAGACCTTTTCCCCAGGGTCGGGGAATCGAGAACCAGAGGGCGCAGGTTTTAGAGATTTAATAGGGGACCCCGAGGGGAAACTGTTTCACCCAGAGGGTGGCCCGTCTGTGGAAGGAGCTGCCGGGGGAGGGGACGCTACAACCGAGGGGAGGGAGGGTTCTGAGGGAGCTTGGCGTGGAGGGAGGGAGCGCTACCGGGAGGGAGGAATGCGTCGCGGGAGATGAGGAAGGCCGAGTGGGGATCTCCGGGGGTTGACGGGGGGGCTGAGGGCTGGTTCGCCAGTGTGTTGGGTGTCGGGGTGCGGAACACTCACCATCCGGCACCCGGTGTAGCAGTACCCGATGCAGGGGAAGACCCGGACGTTCAGCGAGTACAGGATGACGGCGGGAGTGCAGGCGAGAGCGCAGATCACATTCGCCACCAGGCAGGCGATGGTCTGTCGCAGAGAGAGAGAGTGAGAGAGAGAGAGAGTGAGAGAGAGTGAGAGTGAGAGAGAGAGAGAGAGAGAGTGTGTGTGTCTGTGAGAGAGAGTGAGAGAGAGAGAGAGAGAGTCTGTGAGAGAGAGTGAGAGAGAGAGAGAGTGTGTGTCTGTGAGAGAGAGTGAGAGAGAGAGAGAGAGAAAGTGTGAGAGAGAGTGAGAGAGAGAGAGAGAGAGAGAGAGAGAGAGTGAGGGGGGACAGAGAGAGAGATAGACTGAGAACAGACAGAGGGACGCGGGGTGGGGAGGGACAGTGATGGGAGAGAGAGATAACGGACGGGGGGGGCGATGGACGGAGAGAGAGAGACTGGAAAGGAGGAGAGCGGCGAGAGGAAGGCAGGAAGTCGAAAGGAAGAGCGGATAGGAACAAGGTGGGAGAGAGAGAGATATAGAGAAATTGGAATGGAGAGCGGGAGAAAGATGAAAATGGAGAGGGGTGAGAGAGTGTGAATGAAGGGAGGAGGGACAGAGAGGGATAAAGCCAGAGAGGGGGGAGAAAGAGGTGGAGGGATGAGAGAGGGGAGGGAGGGGGGATGGGATGAGAGGGGAATGGGATGAGAGAGGGGAGGGAGAGAGGGGGGATGAGAGGGGGAGAGAGGGGGGATGAGAGGGGGAGAGAGGGGGAGGGAGAGAGGGGGATGGGATGAGAGAGGGGAGGGAGGGAGCGAGGGGGGATGGGATGAAAGGGGAAAGAGAGGGGGAGGGGAGAGGGAGAGAGGGGGGAGAGGGCGAGAGGAGGGGGGAAGTAGATAGGGGAGGGAGAGAGAGCGGGGAGATAGGGGAGGGAGAGAGGGGGATGGGATGAGAGGGGAGGGAGAGAGGGGGATGGGATGAGAGGGGGATGGGATGAGAGAGGGGAGGGAGGGGAATAGGGGAGAGGGGGATGGGATGAGAGGGGTGAGAGAGGAGGAGGGAGAGGGGAAGAGTGGGGAGAGGGGGAGGGAGAGGGGGGAGGGGAGGGGGAGGGAGATAGGGGAGGGAGAGCGGGGAGAGGAGAGGGAGAGAGGCGGATGGGATGAGTGAGGGGAGGGAGGGGGATGGGATGAGAGGGAGGAGCGAGAGAGGGGGAGGCGAGAGGGGGATGGGATGAGAGGGGTGAGGGGGGAGAGGGGAAGAGTGGGAGAGAGAGTGGGAGGGAGAGAGGGGAGCGGGAGACGGTGGAGGGAGGGGGGGGAGGGTGAGAGGGGAGCGGGAGAGGGAGAGAGAGGGGAGGGAGGGGAGAGAGAGAGAGGGAGAGGGAGAGAGGGAGGGGCGGAAAAGGAGAAGGGGAGACAGAGCGAGAGAGAGGGAGAATGTGGAAAGGGAGAAGTAGAGGGTGACAGAGCAAGGAGACACAGACTGAGAGGACGGCAGAGGGACAGTGGGAATGTAGAGGGGCGAGTGAGAGAGAGAACGTGGAAGCAGAGAGAGGTGTGGAAAGAGAGGGGCGGGAGAGAGAGGAAGAGAGAGGGGGAGAGCAGTTGGAAAGGAAGGGCAGAGATAGAGAGGGGGGAGCGAGAGAGGTGGAATGGGAGAAGGGAGAGCCAGGGAGGGGAAGAAAGAAAATAGAGAGGGAGAGGGGCTGGGGACAGAGAGAGAGAGAAAGAGCGAGGAGATTAACAGAGAGAGGGAGAGCGGAGAGGCAGAGGGGCGAGTGCGAGCGGGGGGAAGAAAGTGAAAAGGGAGAGAGGGAGGGGAAACAAAGGGAAGGAGAGGGAGGGGGAAAGGGCGGAGGAGAGACGGGTGGAGAGAGAACTGGAAAGGGAGGGGGCGAGTGACGGGGACGAGGATGAAGGGGTAAAGTTGAAAAGGATGGCAGCGAGTGGGAAGGGGGGAGAGAGAGAGTGGAAAGGGAGATGCGGGTTGGTCGTCCCAGGGATAGAAAGAGAAGTGGGAAAGAGATAGGGGAGAGACAGGGGAAGTGAAAATGGAGGGGAGACGGCGAGACCCAGAGGGGGAGAGAGAGAGAGGGGGAGCGTGACACGGCGATGGGGGATAAAGAGAGGGGGAAGGAGAGAGGGGGAGGGAGGGAGAGAGAGAACGAACACGAAAGGGAACCGTGTGCGGTAAAGCTCCCGGTGTGTGGGAGCGGGGGGACCCGGAGACCGGGAACCGTAAACCCACCGTGGATTTGTTCGGCGACTGGCGAACGGCCATGATCAGCATCCCGGCCACTGTGGACTGAATAAACAGGGGTCAGACTCACAACTCCGACTCCCTCCCTCCTGCCCTCCTCGCCGCTCTCCCTCCGCACTCCCTACCCTTTCCCTCAGCCCTCCCACCTGCCCCTCCTGGGTTCCGGCCCGAAACGTCAAACCGACCTTTTCCCACGGATGCTGCCCGACCTGCTGAGTTCCTCCGGCGCGTTGTGACTCCTGCCCTCCTCGCCGCTCTCCCTCCGCACTCCCTACCCTTTCCCTCAGCCCTCCCTCCTGCCCCTCCTGGGTTCCAGCCCGAAACGTCAAACCGACCTTTTCCCACGGATGCTGCCCGACCTGCTGAGTTCCTCCGGCGCGTTGTGACACCTGCCCTCCTCGCCGCTCTCCCTCCGCTCTCCCTACCCTTTCCCTCAGCCCTGCCTCCTACCCCTCCTGGGTTCCGGCCCGAAACGTCGACCGATCTTTTCCCACGGATGCTGCCCGACCTGCTGAGTTCCTCCGGCGCGTTGTGACTCCTGCCCTCCTCGCCGCCTCTCCCTCCGCTCTCCCTACCCTTTCCCTCAGCCTCTCCACCTCCCCCTCCGCCCCCTCCTCCTCGCAGACCCGCCTCTGCCCGAGGGGGTGGGGGGGAGCCCCCACTCACGATAACTCCGGTCCACCAGGGGGCGCCCACCAGCATGGCGTAGCCCAGCCGCCAGCGGGCGGTGAACAGGATGAGGAGGCCCAGCAGAGCGCTGGAGACCCCCGAGGCCATCTGTCCGAACTGCGGGGCAGAGAGACAGACAGAGCGGAGGGAGAGGGGAGTGGAGAGGGTGGGGGGTGTTGAGAGGAGCGCAAGGGGAGAGCGGGCAGGGGTGAGGGAGGGGAGGAGAGGAGTGACGAGAAGCGGGTAAGGGGGTAAGCGGAGAAGAGGGAGAGGGTGGGGAGCGGGGACAGAGAGAGACAGACAGAGGGTTAGAGGGGGGAGAGCGGGGCGGGAGAGAGCGTATAAAGAGTGCAAGTCATTCGGGTACAAAGCAACGGCGGAGAGTGTCGAGGGACAGGGAACTCGGGTTACGAGGGTGGGACACACACCGTGAACGCCGGGGAGTGTCGAGGGACAGGGGGGACCTCGGGGTACGAGGGTGGGACACGCACTGTGAACGGTGGGGCGCGTGAGAGGGACGGGGGAACTCGGGGTACGAGGGTGGGACACGCACCGTGAACGGTGGGGAGTGTCGAGGGACAGGGGACTCGGGGTACGAGGGTAGGACACGCACCGTGAACGGTGGGGAGTGTCGAGGGACAGGGGACTCGGGGTATGAGGGTAGGACACGCACCGTGAACGGTGGAGAGTGTCGAGGGACGTGGGGACCTCGGGGTACGAGGGTGGGACACGCACCGAGAACGGTGGGGAGTGTCGAGGGACAGGGGACCTCGGGGTACGAGGGTGGGACACGCACCGAGAACGGTGGGGAGTGTCGAGGGACAGGGGGACCTCGGGGTACGAAAGTGGTACACGCACCGTGAACGGTGGAGAGTGTCGAGGGACAGGGGACTCGGGGTACGAGGCCGGGACACGCACCGAGAACGGTGGGGAGTGTCGAGGGACAGGGGGACCTCGGTGTACGAGGGTGGGACACGCACCGAGAACGGTGGGGAGTGTCGAGGGACAGGGGACCTCGGGGTACGAGGGTGGGACACGCACCGAGAACGGTGGGGAGTGTCGAGGGACAGGGGGACCTCGGGGTACGAAAGTGGTACACGCACCGTGAACGGTGGAGAGTGTCGAGGGACAGGGGACTCGGGGTACGAGGCCGGGACACGCACCGAGAACGGTGGGGAGTGTCGAGGGACAGGGGGACCTCGGTGTACGAGGGTGGTACACGCACCGTGAACGGTGGGGAGTGTCGAGGGACAGGGGGACTCGGGGTACGAGGGTGGGACACGCACCGTGAACGGTGGGGAGTGTCGAGGGACGGGGGGACTCGGGGTACGAGGGTGTGACACGCACCGTGAACGGTGGGGAGTGTCGAGGGACAGGGAAACCTCGGGGTACGAGGGTGGTACACGCACCGTGAACGGTGGGGAGTGTCGAGGGACAGGGGAACCTCGGGGTACGAGGGTGGTACACGCACCGTGAACGGTGGGGAGTGTCGAGGGACGGGGGGACCTCGGGGTTCGAGGGTCGGACACGCACCGTGAACGGTGGGGAGTGTCGAGGGACGGGGGACTCGGGGTACGAGGGTGGGACACGCACCGTGAACGGTGGGGAGTGTCGAGGGACGGGGGGACTCGGGGTACGAGGGTGTGACACGCACCGTGAACGGTGGGGAGTGTCGAGGGACAGGGGAACCTCGGGGTACTAGGGTGGGACACGCACCGTGAACGGAGTGGAGTGTAAAGGGACAGGGGAACCTCGGGGTTCGAGGGTCGGACACGCACCGTGAACGGTGGGGAGTGTCGAGGGACGGGGGACTCGGGGTACGAGGGTGGGACACGCACCGTGAACGGTGGGGAGTGTCGAGGGACGGGGGGACTCGGGGTACGAGGGTGTGACACGCACCGTGAACGGTGGGGAGTGTCGAGGGACAGGGGAACCTCGGAGTACGAGGGTGGGACACGCACCGTGAACGGAGTGGAGTGTAAAGGGACAGGGGAACCTCGGGGTTCGAGGGTCGGACACGCACCGTGAACGGTGGGGAGTGTCGAGGGACGGGGGACTCGGGGTACGAGGGTGGGACACGCACCGTGAACGGTGGGGAGTGTCGAGGGACGGGGGACTCGGGTTACGCGGGTAGGACACGCACCGTGAACGGTGGGGATTGTCGAGGGACGGGGGACTCGGGGTACGAGGGTAGGACACGCACCGTGAACGGTGGAGAGTGTCGAGGGACGGGGGGACCTCGGGGTACGAGGGTGGGACACGCACCGAGAACGGTGGGGAGTGTCGAGGGACGGGGAGACTCGAGGTTCGAGGGTGGGACGCGCACCGTGAACGGCGGGGAGTGTCGAGAGACGGGGGGGGGGTACCTCGGGGTACGAGGGCGGGACACGTACCGTGAACCGTGGGGAGTGTCGAGGGACAGGGGGACCTCGGCGTACGAGGGTCGGACGCACACCGTGAACGGTGGGGACTGTCGACGGACAGGAGGACCTCGGCGTACGAGGGTGGGACACGCACTGTGAACGGAAGGGAGGGTCGAGGGACGGGGGGAACTCGGCGTACGAGGGTCGGACGCGCACCGTGAACGGTGCGGAGTGTCGAAGGACAGGGGGGCCTCGGGTTGCGAGGGTGGGACACGCACCGGGAACGGTGAGGACTGTCGACGGACAGGGGGACCTCGGGGTACGAGGGTGGGACACGCACCATGAACGGAGGGGAGTGTCGAGGGACAGGGGGACTCGGGGTACGAGGGTGGGACACGCACCGTGAACGGTGAGGTGTGTCGAGGGACAGGGGGCTCGGGGTACGAGGGTGGGACACGCACCGTGAACGCTGGGGAGTGTCGAGGGGACGGTGAGACCTCGGGGTACGAGGGTGGGGCACGCACCGTGAACGGTGGGGACTGTCGACGGACAGGGGTACTCGGCGTACGAGGGTCGGACACGCACTGTGAACGGTCGGGAGTGTCGAGGGACAGGGGGACCTCGGCGTACGAGGTTAGGACACGCACCGTGAACGGTGGGGAGTGTCGAGGGACAGGGGGACCTCGGCGTACGAGGTTAGGACTCGCACCGTGAACGGTGGGGAGTGTCGAGGGACAGGGGGACTCGCCGTACGAGGGTGGGACGCGCACCATGAACGGTGGGGAGTGTCCAGGGACAGGGAGGACTCGGGGTACGAGGGTGGGACACGCACCGTGAACCGTGGGGAGTGTCGAGGGACAGGGGGACCCGCCGTACGAGGGTCGGACACGCACCGTGAACGGCGGGGAGTGTCGAGGGACAGGGGGACTCGAGGTAAGAGGGTGTGACACGCACCGTGAACGGTGGGGAGTGTCGAGGGACAGGGGGACTCGGGGTACGAGGGTGGGACACGCACCGTGAACGGTGAGGTGTGTCGAGGGACAGGGGGACCCGCCGTACGAGGGTCGGACACGCACCGTGAACGGCGGGGAGTGTCGAGGGACAGGGGGACTCGAGGTAAGAGGGTGGGACGCGCACCATGAACGGTGGGGAGTGTCGAGGGACAGGGAGGACTCGGGGTACGGGGGTGGGACACGCACCGTGAACGGTGGGGAGTGTTGAGGGACAGGGGGACCCGCCGTACGAGGGTCGGACACGCACCGTGAACGGCGGGGAGTGTCGAGGGACAGGGGGACTCGAGGTAAGAGGGTGGGACGCGCACCATGAACGGTGGGGAGTGTCGAGGGACAGGGAGGACTCGGGGTACGGGGGTGGGACACGCACCGTGAACGGTGGGGAGTGTCGAGGGACAGGGGGACCCGCCGTACGAGGGTCGGACACGCACCGTGAACCGTGGGGAGTGTCGAGGGACAGGGGACTCGAGGTAAAAGGGTGGGACACGCACCGTGAACCGTGGGCAGTGTCGAGGGACAAGTGGTCTCGAGGTAAGAGGGTGTGACACGCACCGTGACCGGCGAAACCCCGGGATCTGGCACAGCGGCTCCGTCACCAGGAACGGCGTGTCCGCCTTCGCCGGGATCGGCGTCATGGAGAGAGGCTGGGGGGGGGGGGGGTTGGTGGTTGGGGGTGGGGGGGGGAACAGGGTCTTTGACCGGGATCGGGGTCATGGAGAGAGGCTGGGGGGTGGGGGGGAACAGGGTGGAAGGAAGAAGAGGGTCTTTGACCGGGGTACTGTCCATCAAACCCGATAAAGTTGCAACATAACCCGCTGACTTTTGAACTCAGTATATCAAACACAAGCATCCCGTGAGGCAGCCTCCTGATCCGCCTTGTCGATCTGTGCAGCCGCTTTCCAGCAGCGATGAACCTGGGTCGCAAGATCTCTCTGCTCAGCGACGCTGCTGAAGACCTTGCCATTAACAGCGGGCTTTCAGAAAAAAAACATCTTTGTCTCCTCCAATTTCTCTCGCATTCCCTGACCCTCGACCCTCCCTGAATCCACGCTAATATCGCCCCAGCAGCGAATCCCACAGATTCACCCGCAACATATATTCCTCCTTATCTCTGTTCTAAATGGACGCCCATCTATTCTGAGGCTGTGTCGTCTGGTCTTAAACTTTCCGACTACAGGAAACATCCTCTCCACATCCACTCTATCTGTGTCCTCTGGTCCTAGACTCTCCCACTACAGGAAACATCCTCTCCACATCCACTCTATCTGTGTCCTCTGGTCCTAGACTCCCCCACTATAGGAAACATCCTCTCCACATCCACTCTATCTGTACTGTGGTCCTAGACTCCCCCACTATAGGAAACATCCTCTCCACATCCACTCTATCTGTGTCCTCTGGTCCTAGACTCTCCCACTACAGGAAACATCCTCTCCACATCCACTCTATCTGTGTCCTCTGGTCCTAGACTCCCCCACTACAGGAAACATCATCTCCACATTCACTCCATCTGTGTCCTCTGGTCCCAGACTCCCCCACTATAGGAAACATCCTCTCCACATCCACTCTATCTGTGTCCTCTGGTCCCAGACTCCCCCACTACAGGAAACATCCTCTCCACATCCACTCTATCTGCGTCCTCTGGTCCTAGACTCCCCCACTACAGGAAACATTCTCTCCACATTCACTCTATCTGTGTCCTCTGGTCCTAGACTCTCCCACTAGAGGAAACATCCTCTCCACATCCACTCTATCTGTGTCCTCTGGTCCTAGACTCTCCCACTACAGGACACATCTTCTCCACATCCACTCTATCTGTGTCCTCTGGTCCTAGACTCCCCCCACTATAGGAAACATCCTCTCCACATCCACTCTATCTGTGTCCTCTGGTCCTAGACTCCCCCCACTATAGGAAACATCCTCTCCACATCCACTCTATCTGTGTCCTCTGGTCCTAGACTCCCCCACTACAGGAAACATCCTCTCCACATCCACTCTATCTGTGTCCTCTGGTCCTAGACTCCCCCACTATGGGAAACATCCTCTCCACATTCACTCTATCTGTGTCCTCTGGTCCTAGACTCCCCCACTACAGGAAACATCCTCTCCACATCCACTCTATCTGTGTCCTCTGGTCCTAGACTCCCCCCACTATAGGAAACATCCTCTCCACATCCACTCTATCTGTGTCCTCTGGTCCTAGACTCCCCCACTATAGGAAACATCCTCTGCACATTCACTCTATCTGTGTCCTCTGGTCCTAGACTCCCCCACTATAGGAAACATCCTCTCCACATCCACTCTATCTGTGTCCTCTGGTCCTAGACTCCCCCCACTATAGGAAACATCCTCTCCACATCCACTCTATCTGTGTCCTCTGGTCCTAGACTCCCCCACTACAGGAAACATCCTCTCCACATCCACTCTATCTGTGTCCTCTGGTCCTAGACTCCCCCACTATAGGAAACATCCTCTCCACATTCACTCTATCTGTGTCCTCTGGTCCTAGACTCCCCCACTACAGGAAACATCCTCTCCACATCCACTCTATCTGTGTCCTCTGGTCCTAGATTCCCCCCACTACAGGAAACATTCTCTCCACATCCACTCTATCTGTGTCCTCTGGTCCTAGACTCCCCCACTATAGGAAACATAGAAACATAGAAAACATAGAAAATAGGAGCAGGAGTAGGCCATTCGGCCCTTCGAGCCTGCACCGCCATTTATTATGATCATGGCTGATCATCCAACTCAGAACCCAGCCTTCCCTCCATACCCCCGACCCCTGTAGCCACAAGGGCCATATCTAACTTCCTTTTAAACATAGCTAATGAACTGGCCTCAGCAGTTTGCTGTGGCAGAGAAATTCCACAGATTCACCACTCTCTGTGTGAAGAAGTTTTTCCTAACCTCGGTCCTAAAAGGCTTCCCCTCTATCCTCAAACTGTGACCCCTCGTTCTAGACCTCCCCAACATCGGGAACAATCTTCCTGCATCTAGCCTGTCCAATCCCTTTAGGATCTTATACGTTTCAATCAGATCCCCCCTCAATCTTCTAAATTCCAACGAGTACAAGCCCAGTTCATCCAGTCTTTCTTCATATGAAAGACCTGCCATCCCAGGAATCAATCTGGTGAACCTTCTTTGTACTCCCTCTATGGCAAAGATGTCTTTCCTCAGATTAGGGGACCAAAACTGCACACAATACTCCAGGTGTGGTCTCACCAAGGCCTTGTACAACTGCAGTAGTACCTCCCTGCTCCTGTACTCGAATCCTCTCGCTATAAATGCCAGCATACCGTTCGCCTTTTTCACCGCCTGCTGTACCTGCATGCCCACTTTCAATGACTGGTGTATAATGACACCCAGGTCTCGTTGCACCTCCCCTTTTCCTAATCGGCCACCATTCAGATAATAATCTGTTTTCCTATTTTTGCCACCAAAGTGGATAACTTCACATTTATCCACATTAAATTGCATCTGCCATGAGTTTGCCCACTCACCCAACCTATCCAAGTCACCCTGCATCCTCTTAGCATCCTCCTCACTGCTAACACTGCCACCCAGCTTCGTGTCATCCGCAAACTTGGAGATGCTGCATTTAATTCCCTCATCCAAGTCATTAATATATATTGTAAACAACTGGGGTCCCAGCACTGAGCCTTGCGGTACCCCACTAGTCACTGCCTGCCATTCTGAAAAGGTCCCGTTTATTCCCACTCTTTGCTTCCTGTCTGCTAACCAATTCTCCATCCACATCAATACCTTACCCCCAATACCGTGTGCTTTAAGTTTGCACACTAATCTCCTGTGTGGGACCTTGTCAAAAGCCTTTTGAAAATCCAAATATACCACATCCACTGGTTCTCCCCTATTCGCTCTACTAGTTACATCCTCAAAAAATTCTATGAGATTCGTCAGACATGATTTTCCTTTCACAAATCCATGCTGACTTTGTCCGATCATTTCACCGCTTTCCAAATGTGCTGTTATCACATCTTTGATAACTGACTCCAGCAGTTATCCCCACCACCGACGTTAGGCTAACCGGTCTATAATTCCCTGGTTTCTCTCTCCCTCCTTTTTTAAAAAGTGGGGTTACATTAGCCACCCTCCAATCCTCAGGAACTAGTCCAGAATCTAACGAGTTTTGAAAAATTATCACTAATGCATCCACTATTTCTTGGGCCACTTCCTTAAGCACTCTGGGATGCAGACCATCTGGCCCTGGGGATTTATCTGCCTTCAATCCCTTCAATTTACCTAACACCACTTCCCTACTAACATGTATTTCGCTCAGTTCCTCCATCTCACTGGACCCTCTGTCCCTTACTATTTCTGGAAGATTATTTATGTCCTCCTTAGTGAAGACAGAACCAAAGTAATTATTCAATTGGTCTGCCATGTCCTTGCTCCCCATAATCAATTCACCTGTTTCTGTTTGCAGGGGACCTACATTTGTCTTTATCAGTCTTTTCCTTTTTACATATCTATAAAAGCTTTTACAGTCCGTTTTTATGTTCTCTGCCAGTTTTCTCTCATAATCTTTTTTCCCCTTCCTAATTAAGCCCTTTGTCCTCCTCTGCTGAACTCTGAATTTCTCCCAGTCCTCAGGTGAGCCACTTTCTCTGGCTAATTTGTATGCTACTTCTTTGGAATTGATACTATCCCTAATTTCTCTTGTCAGCCACGGGTGCACTACCTTCCTTGATTTATTCTTTTGCCAAACTGGGATGAACAATTGTTGTAGTTCATCCATGCAACCTTTAAATGCTTGCCATTGCATATCCACCGTCAATCCTTGAAGTGTCATTTGCCAGTCTATCTTAGCTAATTCATGTCTCATACCTTCAAAGTTACCCCTCTTTAAGTTCAGAACCTTTGTTTCTGAATTAACTACGTCACTCTCCATGTTAATGAAGAATTCCACCATATTATGGTCACTCTTACCCAAGGGGCCTCTCACGACAAGATCGCTAATTAACCCTTCCTCATTGCTCAAAACCCAGTCCAGAATAGCCTGCTCTCTAGTCGGTTCCTCGACATGTTGGTTCAAAAAACCATCCCGCATACATTCCAAGAAATCCTCTTCCTCAGCACCTTTACCAATTTGGTTCACCCAGTCTACATGTAGATTGAAGTCACCCATTATAACTGCTGTTCCTTTATTGCACACATTTCTAATTTCCTGTTTAATACCATCTCCGACCTCACTACTACTGTTAGGTGGCCTGTACACAACTCCCACCAGCGTCTTCTGCCCCTTAGTGTTACGCAGCTCTACCCATATCGATTCCACATCTTCCCGGCTTATGTCCTTCCTTTCTATTGCGTTAATCTCTTTTTTAACCAGCAACGCCACCCCACCTCCCCTTCCTTCGTGTCTATCCCTCCTGAATATTGAATATCCCTGAACGTTGAGCTCCCATCCCTGGTCACCCTGGAGCCATGTCTCTGTGATCCCAACTATATCATAATCATTAATAACAATCTGCACTTTCAATTCATCCACCTTATTACGAATGCTCCTTGCATTGACACATAAAGCCTTCAGGCGCTCTTTTACAACTCTCTTAGCCCTTTTTAATGCTTGCCCTGGATTTGTCGGCCTGCCACTTTTACTTTTCCCCTTTGTACTTTTTGCTTCTACGCTCACTTTACACCCCTCTGTCTCTCTGCACTGGTTCCCATCCCTCTGTTGTGAACTAACCTCCTCACACCTAGCCGCTTTAATTTGATTCCCACCCCCCAACCATTCTAGTTTAAAGTCACCTCAGTAGCCCCCGCTAATCTCCCTGCCAGGATATTGGTCCCCCTAGGATTTAAGTGTAACCCGTCCTTTTTGTACAGGTCACACCTGCGCCAAAAGAGGTCCCAATGATCCAAAAACTTGAATCCCTGCCTCCTGCTCCAATCCCTCAGCCACGCATTTATCCTCCACCTCATCGCATTCCTACTCTCACTGTCGCGTGGCACAGGCAGTAATCCCGAGATTACTACCTTTGCGGTCCTTTTTCTCAACTCCCTTCCTAGCTCCCTATATTCTTCTTTCAGGACCTCATCCCTTTTCCTACCTATGTCATTGGTACCTATATGCACCAGGACCTCTGGCTCTTCACCCTCCCACTTCAGGATATCTTGGACACGATCAGAAATATCCCGGACCCTGGCACCAGGGAGGCAAACTACCATCCGAGTCTCTGGACTGCGTCCACAGAATCGCCTATCTGACCCCCTTACTATCGAGTCCCCTATCACAACTGCCCTCCTCTTCCTTGCCCTACCCTTCTGAGCTACAGGGCCAGACTCTGTGCCGGAGGCAGGGCCACTGTCGCTTCCCCCGGGTAAGCTGTCCCCCCCAACAGTACTCAAACAGGAGTACCTGTTGTTAAGGGGCACAGCCGCCGGGGTACTCCCCATCACCTGCCTTTTCTCCCTCCCCCTCCTAACCGTGACCCACTTGTCTGCCTCCCGTGGCCCCGGCGTGACCACCTGCCTTCCACTCCTCTCTATCACCTCCTCGCTCTCCCTGACCAGACGAAGGTCATCGAGCTGCAGCTCCAGTTCCGTAACGCGGTCCCTTAGGAGCTGCATCTCGATGCACTTGGCGCAGATGTAGACGTCCGGGAGGCTTGGAGACTCCAGGGCCTCCCACCGACACAGAGAACAGCAAACTGCCCTCACAGTCATAATGCCCCTCTCCTCAAATAGCAACAGAAAATGAATGTCAAACCTTCCTCGCCTCGCCCGCTTCCGCCTAAGCCCGGTGAGCCGAAGCCCTTAAGTCTTCACTCTGCTCTCGGCTCACTCTGCCACCCGCAAACTACGCTGCCCGCTCTCTGAGGCTCTGTTCCTTTTAAATCTGCCGCGCTGCACTGCCCGACGTCACACGCCTGCGCAGTCCCGCCTCTCAGAAAGCCGTTGGAGAAAAAAAATAACGAAAATTTCAAAAATCTCTTTTTCGGCACTCCCACTCAGACTCTCAGACTCCTTCTTCGAATCAAATCCGAAGCAGGATGTCTGCCCTTTTAAATCTGCCGCGCTGCACTGCCCGACGTCACACGCCTGCGCAGTCCCGCCTCTCAGAAAGCCGTTGGAGAAAAAAAATAACGAAAATTTCAAAAATCTCTTTTTCGGCACTCCCACTCAGACTCTCAGACTCCTTCTTCGACTCATCCTCTCCACATCCCCTCTATCTGTGTCCTCTGGTCCTAGACTCCCCCATTATAGGAAACATCCTCTTCACATCCACTCTATCTGTGTCCTCTGGTCCTAGACTCCCCCACTACAGGAAACATCCTCTCCACATCCACTCTATCTGTGTCCTCTGGTCCCAGACTCCCCCACTACAGGAAACATCTTCTCCACATTCACTCTATCTGTGTCCTCTGGTCCTAGACTCCCCCACTACAGGAAACATACTCTCCACATCCACTCTATCTGTGTCCTCTGGTCCCAGACTCCCCCACTACAGGAAACATCTTCTCCACATTCACTCTATCTGTGTCCTCTGGTCCTAGACTCCCCCACTACAGGAAACATACTCTCCACATCCACTCTATCTGTGTCCTCTGGTCCCAGACTCCCCCGCTATAGGAAATATCCTCTCCATATCCACTCTGTCTCGAACTTTCAATATTCGATAGGTTTCAATGAAATTCCCCCCCCCCCCCGCGCACCACACCACCACTAACTCATTCTTCTAACCAGCGAGTTCAGGCCCGGAGCCACCAATCGCTCCGCATACGTTAACCTTTTATGTCCCTGCATTATTCTCGTGAACCTCCTCTGGGCCTCTCCAATTGCCAGCGCACATCCTTTCTCAGATGATTAGAATACTCCAAGTGCGGTCAAAGCAATGGCTTCCATCCTCAGCATTCCCAGCCTGGCGCGTCAGTGCATGGCCTCCTCTCCTGCCCCGATGGGGGCCTCACTCAGTTTGCAAGAGCAACACCTTATATTCCATTTGGGAAGCAACCAACCTGATGGCATCAGCGTCGATTTCCTCCTGCCGCATAATTCCCTACTTCCTCGCCTTCACCAGTCCCCTTTCCGTTCCCCTCCCCACCTCACACCTCTTCTCCTTGCCTGCACATTACCTCTCCCTGGTTCCGCCCGCTTTCCCTTTTTCCATGCTCTTCTGTCCTTCCCCCTTCTCCAGCCCTGTACCTCTTTCACCCATCAGATACCCCCTTCTCCAGCCCTGTACCTCTTTCACCAATCAGATACCCCCTTCCCCCGTCCTTTACCCCGTTTACCAATCAGATCCCCCCTTCTCCAGCCCTGTACCTCTTTCACCAATCAGATACCCCTTTCTCCCGTCCTTCTCCCCGTTTACCAATCAGAGCACCCCTTTTCCAGCCCTGTACCTCTTTCACCAATCAGATACCCCTTTCTCCCGTCCTTCTCCCCGTTTACCAATCAGAGCACCCCTTTTCCAGCCCTGTACCTCTTTCACCAATCAGATACCCCTTTCTCCCGTCCTTCTCCCCGTTTACCAATCAGAGCACCCCTTTTCCAGCCCTGTACCTCTTTCACCAATCAGATACCCCTTTCTCCCGTCCTTCTCCCCGTTTACCAATCAGAGCACCCCTTTTCCAGCCCTGTATCTCTTTCACCAATCAAATCCCCACTTCTCCAGCCCTTTACCTCGTTCATCAATCATATCCCCCCTTCTCCAGCCCTGTATCTCTTTCACCAATTAGATCGCTCCCTTCTCTTTTCCTTTACCTCGTTCACAAATCAGGTCATCCCTTCTCCAGCCCGGTATCTCTTTCACCAATCAGATCCCCCCTTCTCCAGCCCTGTCTCTCTTTCACCAGTCAGATCCCTCCTTCTCCAGCCCTGTATCTGTTTCACCAATCAGATCGCTCCCTTCTCTCGTCCTTTACCTCGTTCACCAATTAGATCGCTCCCTTCTCTCTTCCTTTACCTCGTTCACCAATCAGGTCATCCCTTCTCCAGCCCGGTATCTCTTTCACCAGTCAGATCCCTCCTTCTCCAGCCCTGTATCTCTTTCACAAATCAGATCCCCCCCTTCTCTCGTCCTTTACCTCGTTCACCAATCAGATCGCTCCCTTCTCTCGTCCTTTACCTCGTTCACCAATCAGATCCCCCCTTCTCCCGCCCTGTATCTTTTTCACCAATCAGATCTCCCCCTTCTCCCGTCCTTTACCTCGTTCACCAATCAGATCCCCCCCTTCTCCAGCCTTGTATCTCTTTCACCAATCAGATCCCCCCTTCTCAAGCCCTGTATCTGTTTCACCAATCAGATCCCCCCTTCTCTCGTCCTTTACCTCGTTCACCAATCAGATCACCCCTTCTCCAGCCCTGTATCTCTTTCACCAATCAGATCCCTCCCTCTCTCGTCCTTTACCTCGTTCGCAAATCAGATTCCCCCTTAACCATCTCCTTCATCTCTTTCACCAATCAGATTCCCCCTTCTCCAGCCCTTTCCCTCTTTCACCAATCAACCACGCTCTTGACTTCAGCCTCTCCCGGGTTCACCAATCAGCTGCCACCTTGTACTCCTTCCTCAACTCCCCTCCCCCCACCTTCTAACTCTGAATGCTCCCCTCCTCGCTCAGCCCTGATGAAGGGTCTCGGCCCCCCCGAGACATCGACTGTTCACTCTCTTCCACGGATGCTGCCTGGCCTGCTGAGTTCCTCCAGCATTTTGTGTGTGCGTGTTTCCTTGGACTTACAACTTCCGCTGGCTTTCACGTGTATATTGGACTCTTACTAACCCACTGGAACAGCAGCGGGGCGGGTTCATCGCTCAGCGATCAGCACCGTCGTTCCCACAATCCTGATTGAGAAGTTGCAGAACCTGGGCCTCTGTACCTCCCTCTGCAATTGGATCCTCGACCTCCTAACCGGAAGACCACAATCTGTGCGGATCAGTGATCACATCTCCCCCTCGCTGACGATCGGCACTGGCGCACCTCAGGGCTGTGTGCTCAGCCCACTGCTCTACTCTCTGTATACACATAGCTCAAATACCACCTATAAATTTGCTGACGGTATAACCATCGTTGGTAGAATCTCAGATGGTGACCAGAGGGCGTACAGGAGTGAGATATGCCAACTGGTGGAGTGGTGTCACAGCAAAAACCTGGCACTCAACGTCAGTAAGACGAAAGAGCTGATTGTGGACTTCAGGAAGGGTAAGACAAAGGAACACATACCAATCCTCAGAGAGGGACAAAAAGTAGAGAGAGTGAGCAGCTTCAAAGTCCTGGGTGTCAAGATCTCTGAGGATCTAACCTGCTCCCAACATATCGATGTCGTTATAACTAAGGCAAGACAGCGACTATACTTCATTGGGAGTTTGAAGAGATTTGGCATGTCAACAAATACGCTCAGAAACTTCTATAGTTGTACCGTGGAGAGCATTCTGACGGGCTGCCTCACTGTCTGGTGTGGAGGGGCTACTGCACAGGACCGAAAGAAGCTGCAGAAGGTTGTAAATCTAGTCAGCTCCAAACTGGGTACTAGCCTACAAAGTACCCAGGACATCTTCAGGGAGCGGTGTCTCAGAAAGGCAGCGTCCATTATTAAGGACCTCCAGCACCCAGGGCATGTCCTTTTCTCACTGTTACAATCAGGAAGGAGATACAGAAGCCTGAAGGCACACACTCACCGATTCAGGAACAGCTTCTTCCCCTCTGCCATCCGATTCCTGAATGGACATTGAAGCTTTGGACATGACATCACTTTTTTTTTAAATACACAGTATTTCTGTTTGTTGCACAATTTTAATCTATTCAATAAACGTAATTGAGTTATTTATTATTATTAATTTTTTTCTTCTATATTGAACTGCTGCTGCTAAGTTAACATGCTGGTGGACATGTCGGCCTGCCGGGAGTCACACTCACGTCCCCATCTACATCAACGGAGCTGTAATGGAGCGTGTATCAAGCTTCAAATTCCTCGGTGTCCACATTTTCGAGGATCTCACCTGGTCCCTGAACTCCTCCATCCTGATCAAGACGGCGCAACACGCCTTTATTTCCAGCGGAACATGAAGAAAGCTCACCTCTGTCCCAGGATACTGACGGACTTTTACCGCTGTACCATTGAGAGCATACTCACCAACTGCATCTCAGTGTTGTATGGCAATTGTCCCGTATCGGACCGCAAAGCACTCCAGCGTGTGGTGAAAACTGCACAGCGTATTATCGGCAGCCAATTGCCCACCATTGAGAACATCTACCACAAACGCTGCCCGGGCAGGGTGAAAATCATTATCAGGGATGCATCTCACCCTCACCATGAACTTTTTACTCTCCTCCCATCCAGTAGGGCCACAGGAGCCTCCGCTCCCGCACCAGCAGGCACAGAAAGAGCTTCTTCCCTGAGGCTGTGACCCTGCTGAACCTCACATCACAGCGCTAAGCAGTATTGCATCCGTATTGTACTGTCTCAGTACTTTTATATTTGTGTGCTGTAGCACTTACTTTTTATTTATTCGAAGTTCTTTTGTGAATAAAAAAAGGTGTTCTTGTACATCAGTCACTGAAAGCAAGCATGCAGGTACAGGAGGCAGTGAGGAAAGCTAATGGCATGCTGGCCTTCATAACAAGGGGAATTGAGTACAAGAACAAAGAGGTCCTTCTCCAGCTGTACAGGGCCCTGGTGAGACCACACCTGGAGTACTGTGTGCAGTTTTGGTCTCCAAATTTGAGGAAGGACACTCTTGCTATTGAGGGAGTGCAGCGTAGGTTCACAAGGTTAATTCCCGGGATGGTGGGACTGTCATATGTTGAAAGATTGCAGTGACTGGGGTTGTATACTCTGGAATTTAGAAGGCTGAGAGGGGATCTGATTGAAACATACAAGATTATTAAGGGATCGGACACGCTGGAGGCAGGAAGCATGTTCCCGCTGATGGGTGAGTCCAGAACCAGAGGCCACAGTTTAAGAATAAGGGGTAGGCCATTTAGAACGGAGTTGAGGAAAACCTTTCTCACACAGAGGGTTGTGGATCTGTGGAATGCTCTGCCTCAGAAGGCAGTTGAGCCCAATTCTCTGCATCCTTTCAGAAAAGAGTTATAGTTCTGAAAGATAGCGGAGTGAAGGGACATGGGGAGAAGGCAGGAACTGGATACTGATTGTGGATGATCAGCCGTGATCACAGTGAATGGTGGTGCAGGCTCGAAGGGCTGAATGGCCTACTCCTGCACCTATTGTCTGCTGTCTATTGTCTAACACTATTCTTTGCATTTCTGGGCAGATGCTAGATGGATTTCATTGGCTTTGTGTCTGCAGTCGGCACAACGTTGAATCTAATCTAATCTATTAAACCTGAACACAAGGAATTCTGCAGATGCTGGAAATTCAAGCCACACACATCAAAGTTGCTGGTGAACGCAGCAGGCCAGGCAGCATCTCTAGGAAGAGGTACAGTCGACGTTTCGGGCTGAGACCCTTCGTCAGGACTAATCAACCTGATTTTGATTCTGGCAAGAGGGAGCGTGCGAACTCTGACGGCAGTCCCGGCCTTGTCCAGCAGAGGTCGCCGCTGCACCGTGAATTTTACACGGGGGAGCCAGTCTGCGCCTTTGCAAGACCAGACAACTCCTCAGACTATCGTACATCCGCCCTGACCCCTTAACCTGTCCGTCTCGAAGGGGAACGCAGGCAGGCAGGAGGGTGGCCAAGAGCGTGGTAAATCTGCGGCGCCAGCCAAGTCCGTGGGTATATTTAAGGCGGCCAGGGCACCAAAGGATATGGCGAGAAGGCAGGAACGTGGGGTCGACTGGGACCCGGGACTCGATGGGCTGTGTGGTGAGCAGTTTCAGGTTCCGAAGACCCACCCTGGGTCCTACCCGCCGGTGCCGTTGCAAAGAAGGCCTCTTGAGAGACTCCTGGACGGGTGCACGGAGCTTGGGAAGACAGAGGGTCACGGGGGAGCCCGAGGTAATCTCTTAAAGTGAGTACGTGGTCGGCACAGCATTGCGGGCCGAAGGGCCTGTGTGGGGCGGCGGGCTCTCCGAGTCGCTGAGGCGCGGCAGCGGCGAGGCTGGGATTTTGAGGAACCCCGGGGACACCGCCACAGCACCGCACCTTCCTGCAGTGGGGCGACCAGAAGTGTACGCGGCGCTCCAGATGTGGCCGATTGCGACGTAGCAACCTCGCCCCTCCCGGCTCTTGGACGCACGAAGCCCCGACGACAGCGCTCCGTAAGCCGGGCAAGTTTGTACAGACCTCCCGTGGGAGTGGGGGGCCGATCTGATCGGCCGCAGCCCCGCCTGCGGACGGAGGGTGGCGCCACTGAGCAGGGGTCGGACAAAGCCGCGGGGGAGCTGCAATCCCAAGCCCCCGCCAGCAGGGAGCGGCAGCCTCCCAGCGTCCGGGACATGGGCAAAAGATGATGCAGGACCTCAAAACTTATTTAGGACCCCCACTTCCCAGGACTTGTCCTCTTCTCACTGCTGCCATCGGGAAAGAGGTACAGGAGCCTGACTGTTCAAGGAACAGCACCTTCCCCTCCGCCATCCGCTTTCTGAACGGAGGTCGAACCCGTGTGAACAGAGCCTCGTGTTTTTTAGCTTGTACTGCTAATTTAACTTGATTCTGAACTTCCCGTAAAAGTTTAACTTCAACGGAGTGACGGAGATAGGGACGATGAGGGGATCCGGGGGAAAGGAATGGGGAGAGTGCGAAATGAGTGAGGAGTGGAGGGAGGAGGGGAATGAGGGCGATGGGGTGAGGGAGGGGGAGGAAGAGTCGGAAATGAGTGAGTGGAGTGAAAAGGGAAGAGTTGGGATTTGAGGGAGATGGGGTGAAGATGATGGGGGAAGAGGGGAGATTGAGAAATGAGAACGGAGTGGAAGGAAGAGGGAGGAGGTGGGATTTCAGGGGAATGGGGTGAGGGGGATAGGGAGGAAGAGGGGAGGGGAGAGTGAGAAGGAGCAGAGGGAAGAGGGAGGAGGTGGGATTTAAGGGGATAGGGAGGAAGAGAGTGGGGAGTGCAGGGAAGAGGGAGGGGTGGGACTTGAAGGGGGTAGGAAGGAAGAGGGGGAGGGAGAGAGTGAGGAGTGGCGGGCAGAGGGAGGAGGTGGTATTTGAGGTGGTAGGGAGAAAGAGGGGAGGGAGAGAGTGAGGAGTGGAGGGCAGAGGGAGGAGGTGGGATTTGAGGGGGTAGGGAGGAAGAGCGGAGGGGGAGAGTGAGGAGTGGAGGGCAGAGGGAGGAGGTGGGATTTGAGGGGGTAGGGAGGAAGAGGGGGAGGTGGAGAGTGAGGAGTGGATGGGCAGAGGGAGGAGGTGGTATTTGAGGTGGTAGGGAGGAAGAGGGGAGGGGGAGAGTGAGGAGTGGAGGGCAGAGGGAGGAGGTAGGATTTGAGGGGGTAGGGACGAAGAGGGGAGGTGGAGAGTGAAGAGAGGAGGGCAGAGGGAGGAGGTGGGATTTGAGGGGGTAGGGAGGAAGAGGGGGAGGTGGAGAGTGAAGAGTGGATGGGCAGAGGGTGGAGGTGGGATTTGAGGATGGGGTGAGGGAATGGGGTGGACGAGGAGGACAGGGAGAGGGGAGGCGGGTTGGAGGGGGCAGAAAATGAGTTACGGGATGCAGGGAAAGCAGAGGAGGGGGATCTGCGAGAGATGAGACATTTACCCTCCGCATGGGACATGGAGGGCACGACCACCGGGGAAAGACGGTTCCCGTGAAAACTCGCTGTCGCTCGCACCCCCGTGGAAAAGCGCGTTCGCTTACCTGCTGGTTTTCCGGCCCCTGGCTCGCCATCTCGTCCCGGGTGAGCCGCAGCCGCCGACGGTCAACCCGGCAGCCTCGGTGCGCTCGGAGTCGCACCTCATCCCAGTCTCCGTCACCCCTCCCTCCCCTACACCCCTCCCCGTCTCCGTCACCCCTCCCTCCCCTACACCCCTCCCCGTCTCCGTCACCCCTCCCTCCCCTACACCTCTCCCCGTGTCCGTCACCCCCTCCCTCCCCTACACCTCTCCCCGTCTCCGTCACCCCCTCCCTGCCCATCTCCGTCATCCCCACCCTCCCCTACACCCCTCCACGTCTCCGCCACACCCTCCCTCCCCTACACCCCTCCCCGTCTCCGTCACCCCCTCCCTCCCCTACACCCCTCCCCGTCTCCGCCACACCCTCCCTCCCCTACACCCCTCCAAGTCTCCGTCACCCCCTCCAGCCCCTACACCCCTCCCCGTCTCCGTCACCCCCTCCCTCCGCTACACCCCTCCCCGTCCCCCTCACTGTCTCCCTCCCCTACACCCGTCCCTGTCTCCGGCACCCCCTCCCTCCCGTACGCCTCTCCCCATCTCCGGCACCCCGTCCCTCGCCTACACCCTTTCCCCGTCTCCGTCAGCCCCTTCCTCCCCTACACCTCTCCCCATCTCCGTCACCCCCTCCCTCCGCTACTCCCCACCCCGTCTCCGTCACCCCTCCCTCCGCTACACCCTCCCCGTTCCCCTCACTCCCTCCCTCCCTTACACCCCTCCCCGTCTCCGGCACCCCCTCCCTCCCCTACACCCCTCCCCGTCTCCGGCACCCCCTCCCTCCCCTACACCCCTCCCCGTCTCCGTCACCCCCTCCCTCCGCTACACCCCTCCCCGTCCCCCTCACCCCCTCCCTCCCCTACACCCCACCCCGTCTCCGTCACCCCCTCCCTCCCCTACACCCCACCCCGTCTCTGTCACCCCCTCCCTCTGCTACACCCCTCCCCGTCCCCCTCACTCTCTCCCTCCCCGACACCCCTCCCTGTTTCCGGCACCCCCGCCCTACCCTACACCCCTCCCCGTCGTCGTCACCCCCTCGCTCCCCTACACCCCTCCCCGTCTCCGTCACCCCCTCCCTCCGCTACACCCCTCCCCGTCCCCCTCACTCTCTCCCTCCCCTACGCCCCTCCCCGTCTCCGGCACCCCCGCCCTCCCCTACACCCCTCCCCGTCGTCGTCCCCCCTTCCCTACCCTACACCCCATCCCAGTCTCCGTCACCCCTCCCTCCCCTACACCCCTACCCGTCTCCGTCACCCCTCCCTCCACTACACCTCTCCCCGTGTCCGTCACCCCCTCCCTCCCCTACACCTCTCCCCGTCTCCGTCACCACCTCCCTGCCCATCTCCGTCATCCCCACCCTCCCCTACACCCCTCCACGTCTCCGCCACACCCTCCCTCCCCTACACCTCTCCCCGTCTCCGTCACCCGCTCCCTCCCCTACACCCCTCCCCGTCTCCGTCACCCACTCCCTCCCCTACACCCCTCCCCGTCTCCGGCACCCCCTCCCTCCCCTACACCGCTCCCCATCTCCGTCACCCCCTCACTCCGCTACACCCCTCCCCGTCCCCCTCACTTTCTCCCTCCCCTACGTCCCTCCCTGTCTCCGGCACCCCCGCCCTCCCCTACACCCCTCCCCGTCGTCGTCACCCCCTCGCTCCCCTACACCCCTCACCGTCTCCGTCACCCCCTCCCTCCGCTACACCCCTCCCCGTCCCCCTCACTCTCTCCCTCCCCTACACCCCTCCCCGTCGTCGTCCCCCCTTCCCTACCCTACACCCCATCCCAGTCTCCGTCACCACTCCCTCCCCTACACCCCTTCCCGTCTCCGTCACCCCTCCCTCCACTACACCTCTCCCCGTGTCCGTCACCCCCTCCATCCCCTACACCTCTCCCCGTCTCCGTCACCCCCTCCCTGCCCATCTCCGTCATCCCCACCCTCCCCTACACCCCTCCACGTCTCCGCCACACCCTCCCTCCCCTACACCTCTCCCCGTCTCCGTCACCCGCTCCCTCCCCTACACCCCTCCCCGTCTCCGTCACCCACTCCCTCCCCTACACCCCTCCCCGTCTCCGGCACCCCCTCCCTCCCCTACACCCCTCCCCATCTCCGTCACCCCCTCCCTCCGCTACACCCCTCCCCGTCTCCGTCACCCCCTCCCTCCGCTACACCCCTCCCCGTCCCCCTCACTTTCTCCCTCCCCTACGTCCCTCCCTGTCTCCGGCACCCCCGCCCTCCCCTACACCCCTCCCCGTCGTCGTCACCCCCTCGCTCCCCTACACCCCTCCCCGTCTCCGTCACCCCCTCCCTCCGCTACACACCTCCCCGTACCCCTCACTCTCTCCCTCCCCTACGTCCCTCTCCGTCTCCGGCACCCCGGCCCTCCCCTACACCCCTCCCCGTCGTCGTCACCTCTCCCTCCCCTACACCCCTCCCCGTCTCCATCACCCCCTCCCTCCCCTACACCCCTCCCCGTCTCCGTCACCCCCTCCCTCCCCTACACCCCTCCCCGTCTCCGCCACACCCTCCCTGCCCTACACCCCTCCCCGTCTCCGTCACCCCCTCCCTCCCCTACACCCCTCCCCGTTCCCCTCACTCCCTCCCTCCCTTACACCCCTCCCCGTCTCCGGCACCCAATCCCTCCCCTACACCCCTCCCCGTCTCCGGCACCCCCTCCCTCCCCTACACCCCTCCCCGTCTCCGTCACCCCCTCCCTCCCCTACACCCCTCCCCATCTCCGTCACCCCCTCCCTGCGCTACACCCCTCCCCGTCTTCGTCACCCCCTCCCTCCGCTACACCCCTCCCCGTCCCCCTCACTTTCTCCCTCCCCTACGTCCCTCTCCGTCTCCGGCACCCCCGCCCTCCCCTACACCCCTCCCCGTCGTCGTCACCTCTCCCTCCCCTACACCCCTCCCCGTCTCCATCACCCCCTCCCTCCCCTACACCCCTCCACGTCGCCGTCACCCCCTCCCTCCCCTACACCCCTCCCCGTCTCAGTCACCCCCTCCCTCCCCTACACCCCTCCCCGTCTCCGTCACCCCCTCCATCCCCTACACCTCTCCCCGTCTCCGTCACACCCTCCCTCCCCTACACCTCTCCCCGTCTCCGTCACCCCCTCCCTGCCCATCTCCGTCATCCCCACCCTCCCCTACACCCCTCCACGTCTCCGCCACACCCTCCCTCCCCTACACCCCTCCCCGTCTCCGTCACCCCCTCCCTCCCCTACACCCCTCCCCGTCTCCGCCACACCTTCCCTCCCCTACACCCCTCCAAGTCTCCGTCACCCCCTCCATCCCCTACACCCCTCCCCGTCTCCGTCACACCCTCCCTCCGCTACACCCCTCCCCGTCCCCCTCACTGTCTCCCTCCCCTACACCCGTCCCTGTCTCCGGCACCCCCTCCCTCGCCTACTCCCTTTCCCCGTCTCCGTCAGCCCCTTCCTCCCCTACACCCCACCCCTTCTCCGTCACCCCCTACACCCCTCCCCATCTCCGTCACCCCCACACTCCCCTACACCCTCCCCTTCTCCGTCACTACTCCCTCCCCTACACCCCACCTCGTCTCCGTCACCCCCTCCCTCCCCTACACCCCACCCCGTCTCCGTCACCCCCTCCCTCCCCTACACCCTTCCCCGTCTCTGTCACCCCCTCCCTCCACTACACCACTCCCAGTCCCCTCACTGTCACCCTCCCCTACACCCGTCCCTGTCTCCGGCACCCCCTCCCTCCCCGACGCCCCTCTCCATCTCCGGCACCCCGTCCCTCGCCTACACCCCTTCCCCGTCTCCGTCAGCCCCTCCCTCCCCTACACTCTCCCCATCTCCGTCACCCCTCCCTCCGCTACTCCCCACCCCGTCTCCGTCACCCCTCCCTCCGCTACACCCCTCTCCGTTCCCCTCACTCCCTCCCTCCCTTACACCCCTCCCCGTCTCCGGCACCCCCTCCCTCCCCTACACCCCTCCCCGTCTCCGGCCCCCACTCCCTCCCCTACACCCCTCCCCATCTACGTCACCCCCTCCCTCCGCTACACCCCTCCCCGTCTCCGTCACCCCCTCCCTCTGCTACACCCCTCCCCGTCCCCCTCACTCTCTCCCTCCCCGACATCCCTCCCTGTCTCCGGCACCCCCGCCCTCCGCTACACCCCTCCCCGTCGTCGTCACCCCCTCGCTCCCCTACACCCCTCCCCGTCTCCGTCACCCCCTCCCTCCGCTACACACCTCCCCGTACCCCTCACTCTCTCCCTCCCCTACGTCCCTCTCCGTCTCCGGCACCCCCACTCTCCCCTACACCCCTCCCCGTCGTCGTCACCTCTCCCTCCCCTACACCCCTCCCCATCTCCGTCACCCACTCCCTCCCCTACACCCTCCCCATCTCCGTCACCCCCTCCCTCCCCGACACACTCCCCGTCCCCGTCACACCCTCCCTCCCCTACACCCTCCCCGTCTCCGTCACCCCCTCCCTCCCCTACACCCCTCCCCGTCTCCGTCACCCCTCCCTCCCCCAGACCCCTCCCCGTCTCCGTCACCCCCTCCCTCCCCCACACCCCTCCCCGTCTCCATCACCCCCTCCCTCCCCTACACCCCTCCCCGACTCCGTCACCCCCTCCCTCCCCTACACCCGTCCCCGTCTCCGTCACCCCCTCCCTCCCCGACACCCCTCCCCGTCTCCATCACCCCCTCCCTCCGCTACACCCCTCCCCGTCTCCGTCACCCCCTCCCTCCCCTACACCCGTCCCCGTCTCTGTCACCCCCTCCCTCCCCTACACCCCTCCCTGACTCCGGCACCCCCGCCCTCCCCTGCACCCCTCCCCGTCTCCGTCACCCCCGCCCTCCCCGACAGCTCTCCCCGTCTGCGTCACCCCATCCCTCCGCTACACCCCTCCCCGTCGCCCTCACTCTCTCCCTCCCCTACACCCCTCCCTGTCTCCGGCACCCCCGCCCTCCCCTACACCCCTCCCCGTCGTCGTCACCCCCTCCCTCCCCTACACCCCTCCCCGTCTCCGTCACCCCCTCCCTCCGCTACACCCCTCCCCGTCCCCCTCACTCTCTCCCTCCCCTACGCCCCTCCCCGTCTCCGGCACCCCCGCCCTCCCCTACACCCCTCCCCGTCGTCGTCACCCCTCCCTCCCCTACACCCCACCCCGTCTCCGTCACCCCCTACACCCCTGCCCATCTCCGTCACCCCCACACTCCCCTACACCCTCCCCTTCTCCGTCACCACTCCCTCCCCTACACCCCACCTCGTCTCCGTCACCCCCTCCCTCCCCTACACCCCTCCCCGTCTCCGTCACCCCTCCCTCCCCTACACCCCTCCCCGTCTCCGTCACCCCCTCCCTCCCCTACGTCCCTCCCCGTCTCCGTCACCCCTCCCTCCCCTACACCCCTCCCCGTCTCAGTCACCCCCTCCCTCCCCTACACCTCTCCCCGTGTCCGTCACCCCATCCCTCCCCTACACCTCTCCCCGTCTCCGTCACCCCCTCCCTGCCCATCTCCGTCATCCCCACCCTCCCCTACACCCCTCCACGTCTCCGTCACCCCCTCCCTCCCCGTCTCCCTCACCCCCTACCTCCCCTACACCCCTCCCCGTCTCCGCCATACCCTCCCTCCCCACACCCCTCCCCGTCTCCGTCACCCCCTCCCTCCCCTACACCCCTCCCCGTCTCCGCCACACCCTCCCTCCCCTACACCCCTCCCCGTCTCCGTAACCCCCTCCCTCCCCTACACCCCTCCACGTCTCCGTAACCCCCTCCCTCCCCCTTAACCCCTCCTCGTCTCCGTCACTCCCTCCCTCCCCTACACCCTTTCCCGTCTCCTTCACCCACTCCCTCCCCTACACCCGTCCCTGTCTCCGGAACCCCCTCCCTCCCCTACGCCCCTCCCCATCTCCGGCACCCCGTCCCTCGCCTACACCCTTTCCCCGTCTCCGTCAGCCCCTCCCTCCCCTACACCTCTCCCCATCTCCGTCACCCCCTCCCTCCGCTACTCCCCACCCCGTCTCCGTCACCCCTCCCTCCGCTACACCCCTCCCCGTTCCCCTCACTCCCTCCCTCCCTTACACCCCTCCCCGTCTCCGGCACCCACTCCCTCCCCTACACCCCTCCCCGTCTCCGGCACCCCCTCCCTCCCCTACACCCCTCCCCATCTCCGTCACCCCCTCCCTCCGCTACACCCCTCCCCGTCTCCGTCACCCCCTCCCTCAGCTACACCCCTCCCCGTCCCCCTCACTCTCTCCCTCCCCTACACCCCTCCCTGTCTCCGGCACCCCCGCCCTCCCCTACAACCTTCCCCGTCGTCGTCACCCCCTCCCTCCCCTACACCCCACCTCGTCTCCGTCACCCCCTCCCTCCCCTACACCCTTCCCCGTCTCTGTCACCCCCTCCCTCCACTACACCACTCCCAGTCCCCTCACTGTCACCCTCCCCTACACCCGTCCCTGTCTCCGGCACCCCCTCCCTCCCCGACGCCCCTCTCCATCTCCGGCACCCCGTCCCTCACCTACACCCCTTCCCCGTCTCCGTCAGCCCCTCCCTCCCCTACACTCTCCCCATCTCCGTCACCCCTCCCTCCGCTACTCCCCACCCCGTCTCCGTCACCCCTCCCTCCGCTACACCCCTCTCCGTTCCCCTCACTCCCTCCCTCCCTTACACCCCTCCCCGTCTCCGGCACCCCCTCCCTCCCCTACACCCCCCCCCGTCTCCGGCCCCCACTCCCTCCCCTACACCCCTCCCCATCTACGTCACCCCCTCCCTCCGCTACACCCCTCCCCGTCTCCGTCACCCCCTCCCTCTGCTACACCCCTCCCCGTCCCCCTCACTCTCTCCCTCCCCGACATCCCTCCCTGTCTCCGGCACCCCCGCCCTCCGCTACACCCCTCCCCGTCGTCGTCACCCCCTCGCTCCCCTACACCCCTCCCCGTCTCCGTCACCCCCTCCCTCCGCTACACCCCTCCCCGTCCCCCTCACTCTCTCCCTCCCCTACGCCCCTCCCCGTCTCCGTCACCCCCTCGCTCCCCTACACCCCTCCCCGTCTCCGTCACCCCCTCCCTCCGCTACACACCTCCCCGTACCCCTCACTCTCTCCCTCCCCTACGTCCCTCTCCGTCTCCGGCACCCCCGCTCTCCCCTACACCCCTCCCCGTCGTCGTCACCTCTCCCTCCCCTACACCCCTCCCCATCTCCGTCACCCACTCCCTCCCCTACACCCTCCCCATCTCCGTCACCCCCTCCCTCCCCGACACACTCCCCGTCCCCGTCACACCCTCCCTCCCCTACACCCTCCCCGTCTCCGTCACCCCCTCCCTCCCCTACACCCCTCCCCGTCTCCGTCACCCCTCCCTCCCCCAGACCCCTCCCCGTCTCCGTCACCCCCTCCCTCCCCCACACCCCTCCCCGTCTCCATCACCCCCTCCCTCCCCTACATCCCTCCCCGACTCCGTCACCCCCTCCCTCCCCTACACCCGTCCCCGTCTCCGTCACCCCCTCCCTCCCCGACACCCCTCCCCGTCTCCATCACCCCCTCCCTCCGCTACACCCCTCCCCGACTCCGTCACCCCCTCCCTCCCCTACACCCGTCCCCGTCTCTGTCACCCCCTCCCTCCCCTACACCCCTCCCTGACTCCGGCACCCCCGCCCTCCCCTGCACCCCTCCCCGTCTCCGTCACCCCCGCCCTCCCCGACAGCTCTCCCCGTCTGCGTCACCCCATCCCTCCGCTACACCCCTCCCCGTCGCCCTCACTCTCTCCCTCCCCTACACCCCTCCCTGTCTCCGGCACCCCCGCCCTCCCCTACACCCCTCCCCGTCGTCGTCACCCCCTCCCTCCCCTACACCCCTCCCCGTCTCCGTCACCCCCTCCCTCCGCTACACCCCTCCCCGTCCCCCTCACTCTCTCCCTCCCCTACGCCCCTCCCCGTCTCCGGCACCCCCGCCCTCCCCTACACCCCTCCCCGTCGTCGTCACCCCTCCCTCCCCTACACCCCACCCCGTCTCCGTCACCCCCTACACCCCTGCCCATCTCCGTCACCCCCACACTCCCCTACACCCTCCCCTTCCACCACTCCCTCCCCTACACCCCACCTCGTCTCCGTCACCCCCTCCCTCCCCTACACCCCTCCCCGTCTCCGTCACCCCTCCCTCCCTACACCCCTCCCCGTCTCCGTCACCCCCTCCCTACTTCTCCGTCACCACTCCCTCCCCTACACCCCACCTCGTCTCCGTCACCCCCTCCCTCCCCTACACCCCTCCCCGTCTCCGTCACCCCTCCCTCCCCTACACCCCTCCCCGTCTCCGTCACCCCCTCCCTCCCCTACGTCCCTCCCCTCCCTCCCCCCCCCTACACCCCTCCCCGTCTCAGTCACCCCCTCCCTCCCCTACACCTCTCCCCGTGTCCGTCACCCCCTCCCTCCCCTACACCCCTCCCCGTCTCCGTCACCCCCTCCCTGCCCATCTCCACCCCACCCCGTCCCCGTACACCCCTCCACGTCTCCGTCACCCCCTCCCTCCCCGTCTCCCTCACCCCCTCCCTCCCCTACACCCCTCCCCGTCTCCGCCATACCCTCCCTCCCCACACCCCTCCCCGTCTCCGTCACCCCCTCCCTCCCCTACACCCCTCCCCGTCTCCGCCACACCCTCCCTCCCCTACACCCCTCCCCGTCTCCGTAACCCCCTCCCTCCCCTACACCCCTCCACGTCTCCGTAACCCCCTCCCTCCCCCTTAACCCCTCCTCGTCTCCGTCACTCCCTCCCTCCCCTACACCCTTCCCCGTCTCCTTCACCCACTCCCTCCCCTACACCCGTCCCTGTCTCCGGAACCCCGTCCCTCCCCTACGCCCCTCCCCATCTCCGGCACCCCGTCCCTCGCCTACACCCTTTCCCCGTCTCCGTCAGCCCCTCCCTCCCCTACACCTCTCCACGTCTCCGTAACCCCCTCCCTCCCCCTTAACCCCTCCTCGTCTCCGTCACTCCCTCCCTCCGCTACACCCCTCCCCGTTCCCCTCACTCCCTCCCTCCCTTACACCCCTCCCCGTCTCCGGCACCCACTCCCTCCCCTACACCCCTCCCCGTCTCCGGCACCCCCTCCCTCCCCTACACCCCTCCCCGTCTCCGTCACCCCCTCCCTCCCCTACACCCCTCCCCGTCTCCGTCACCCCCTCCCTCCGCTAGTCCCCACCCCGTCTCCGTCACCCCTCCCTCCGCTACACCCCTCCCCGTTCCCCTCACTCCCTCCCTCCCTTACACCCCTCCCCGTCTCCGGCACCCACTCCCTCCCCTACACCCCTCCCCGTCTCCGGCACCCCCTCCCTCCCCTACACCCCTCCCCATCTCCGTCACCCCCTCCCTCCCCTACACCCCTCCCCGTCTCCGTCACCCCCTCCCTCCGCTACACCCCTCCCCGTCTCTGTCACCCCCTCCCTCCCCTACACCCCTCCCTGACTCCGGCCACCCCCGCCCTCCCCTGCACCCCTCCCCATCTCCGTCACCCCCTCCCTCGCCCGCACCCCTCCCCGTCTCCGTCACCCCCTCCCTCCCCCACACCCCTCCCCGTCCCCCTCACTCTCTCCCTCCCCTACACCCCTCCCTGTCTCCGGCACCCCCGCCCTCCCCTACTCCCCTCCCCGTCGTCGTCACCCCCACCCTCCCCTACACCCCTCCCCGTCTCCGTCACCCCATCCCTCCGCTACACCCCTCCCCGTCCCCCTCACTCTCTCCCTCCCCTACGCCCCTCCCCGTCTCCGGCACCCCCGCCCTCCCCTACACCCCACCCCGTCTCCGTCACCCCTCCCTCCCCTACACCCCACCCCGTCTCCGTCACCCCCTACACCCTTCCCCATGTCCGTCACCCCCACACTCCCCTACACCCTCTTCTTCTCCGTCACCACTCCCTCCCCTACACCCCACCTCGTCTCCGTCAACCCCTCCCTCCCCTACACCCCTCCCCGTCTCCGTCACCCCCTCCCTCCCCTACACCCCTCCCCGTCGTCGTCACACCCTCCATCCCCTACACCCCTCCCCGTCTCCGTCACACCCTCCCTCCGCTACACCCCTCCCCGTCTCAGTCACCCCCTCCCTCCCCTACACCTCTCCCCGTGTCCGTCACCCCATCCCTCCCCTACACCTCTCCCCGTCTCCGTCACCCCCTCCCTGCCCATCTCTCACCCCCTCTGTCTCCGGGCCCCTCCCTCCCCTACACCCCTCCCCATCTCCGTCACCCCCTCCCTCCGCTACTCCCCACCCCGTCTCCGTCACCCCTCCCTCCGCTACACCCCTCCCCGTTCCCCTCACTCCCTCCCTCCCTTACACCCCTCCCCGTCTCCGTCACCCCCTCCCTCCCCTACACCCCTCCCCGTCTCCGTCACCCCCTCCCTCCCCTACACCCCTCCCCGTCTCCGTCACCCCCTCCCTCCCCTACACCCCTCCCCGTCTCCGTCACCCCCTCCCTCCGCTACACCCCTCCCCGTCCCCCTCACTCTCTCCCTCCCCTACACCCCTCCCCGTCTCCGTCACCCCCTCCCTCCCCTACACCCCTCCCCGTCGTCGTCACCCCTCCCTCCCCTGCACCCCACCCCGTCTCCGTCACCCCCTACACCCCTCCCCATCTCCGTCACCCCCTCACTCCCCTACACCCTCCCCTTCTCCGTCACCACTCCCTCCCCTACACCCCACCCCGTCTCCGTCACCCCCTCCCTCCGCTACACCCCTCCCCGTTCCCCTCACTCCCTCCCTCCCCTACACCCCTCCCCGTCTCCGTCACCCCCTCCCTCCCCTACACCCTCCCCGTCTCCGTCACCCCCTCCCTCCCCTACACCCCACCTCGTCTCCGTCACCCCCTCCCTCCCCTACACCCCTCCCCGTCTCCGTCACCCCCTACACCCCTCCCCATCTCCGTCACCCCCACACTCCCCTACACTCTCCCCTTCCCCGTCACCACTCCCTCCCCTACACCCCACCTCGTCTCCGTCACCCCCTCCCTCCCCTACACCCCTCCCCGTCTCCGTCACCCCCTCCCTCCCCTACACCCCACCCCGACTCCGTCACCCCCCCTACACCCTCCCCATCTCCGTCACCCCCACACGCCCCTACACCCTCCCCGTCTCCGTCACCACTCCCTCCCCTACACCCCACCTCGTCTCCGTCATCCCCTTCCTCCCCTACACCCCTCCCCGTCTCCGTCACCCCCTTCCTCCCCTACACCCCTCCCCGTCTCCGTCACCCCCTCCCTCACCTACACCCCTCCCCGTCGTCGTCACCCCTCCCTCCCCTACACCCCTCCCCATCTCCGTCACCCTCACACGCCCCTACACCCTCCCCGTCTCCGTCACCACTCCCTCCCCTACACCCCACCTCGTCTCCGTCACCCCTTCCCTCCCCTACACCCCACCCCGTCTCCGTCACCCCCTCCCTCCGCTACACCCCTCCCCGTCTCCGTCACCCCCTCCCTCCCCTACGCCCCTCCCCATCTTCGGCACCCCGTCCCTCGCCTACACCCTTTCCCCGTCTCCGTCAGCCCCTCCCTCCCCTACACCCCTCCCCGTCTCCGTCACCCCCTCCCTCCGCTAGTCCCCACCCCGTCTCCGTCACCCCTCCCTCCCACTCCCCGTTCCCCTCACTCCCTCCCTCCCTTACACCCCTCCCCGTCGTCGTCACCCCCTCCCTCCCCTACACCCCTCCCCGTCTCCGTCACCCCCTCCCTCCGCTACACCCCTCCCCGTCCCCCGCACTCTCTCCCTCCCCTACGCCCCTCCCCGTCTCCGGCACCCCCGCCCTCCCCTACACCCCTCCCCGTCGTCGTCACCCCTCCCTCCCCTACACCCCTCCCCGTCTCCGTCACCCCCTCCCTCCCCAACGCCCCTCCCCGTCTCCGTCACCCTCTCCCTCCCCTACACCGCTCCCCGTCTCCGTCACCCCTCCCTCCCCTACACCCGTCCCCGTCTCCGTCACCCCCTCCCTCCCCGACACCCCTCCCCGTCTCCGTCACCCCCTCCCTCCGCTACACCCCTCCCCGTCTCCGTCACCCCCTCCCTCCGCTACACCCCTCCCCGTCCCCCTCACTCTCTCCCTCCCCTACACCCCTCCCTGTCTCCGGCACCCCCGCCCTCCCCTACTCCCCTCCCCGTCGTCGTCACCCCCTCCCTCCCCAACACCCCTCCCCGTCTCCGTCACCCCCTCCCTCCCCTACACCCCTCCCCGTCTCCGTCACCCCCTCCCTCCCCCACACCCCTCCCCGTCCCCCTCACTCTCTCCCTCCCCTACACCCCTCCCTGTCTCCGGCACCCCCGCCCTCCCCTACTCCCCTCCCCGTCGTCGTCACCCCCTCCCTCCCCTACACCCCTCCCCGTCTCCGTCACCCCATCCCTCCGCTACACCCCTCCCCGTCCCCCTCACTCTCTCCCTCCCCTACGCCCCTCCCCGTCTCCGGCACCCCCGCCCTCCCCTACACCCCACCCCGTCTCCGTCACCCCCTACACCCTTCCCCATGTCCGTCACCCCCACACTCCCCTGCACCCTCTCCTTCTCCGTCACCACTCCCTCCCCTACACCCCACCTCGTCTCCGTCACCCCCTCTCTCCCCTACACCCCTCCCCGTCTCCGTCACCCCCTCCCTCCCCTACACCCCTCCCCGTCGTCGTCACACCCTCCATCCCCTACACCCCTCCCCGTCTCCGTCACCCCCTCCCTCCGCTACACCCCTCCCCGTCCCCCTCACTCTCTCCCTCCCCTACGCCCCTCCCCGTCTCCGGCACACCCGCCCTCCCCTACACCCCTCCCCGTCGTCGTCACCCCTCCCTCCCCTACACCCCACCCCGTCTCCGTCACCCCCTACACCCCTCCCCATCTCCGTCACCCCCACACTCCCCTACACCCTCTCCTTCTCCGTCACCACTCCCTCCCCTACACCCCACCTCGTCTCCGTCACCCCCTCCCTCCCCTACACCCCTCCCCGTCTCCGTCACCCCCTACACCCCTCCCCATCTCCGTCACCCCCACACTCCCCTACACCCTCCCCTTCTCCGTCACCACTCCCTCCCCTACACCCCACCTCGTCTCCGTCACCCCCTCCCTCCCCTACACCCCTCCCCGTCTCCGTCACCCCCTACACCCCTCCCCATCTCCGTCACCCCCACACTCCCCTACACCCTCCCCTTCTCCGTCACCACTCCCTCCCCTACACCCCACCTCGTCTCCGTTACCCCCTCCCTCCCCTACACCCCTCCCCGTCTCCGTCACCCCCTCCCTCCCCTACACCCCACCCCGTCTCCGTCACCCCCTACACCCCTCCCCATCTCCGTCACCCCCACACGCCCCTACACCCTCCCCGTCTCCGTCACCACTCCCTCCCCTACACCCCACCTCGTCTCCGTCATCCCCTCCCTCCCCTACACCCCTCCCCGTCTCCGTCACCCCCTTCCTCCCCTACACCCCTCCCCGTCTCCGTCACCCCCTCCCTCACCTACACCCCTCCCCGTCGTCGTCACCCCCTCCCTCCCCTGCACCCCTCCCCGTCTCCGTCACCCCCTCCCTCCCCTACACCCCTCCCCGTCTCCGTCACCCCCTCCCTCCCCTACACCCCTCCCCGTCTCCGTCACCCCCTCCCTCCGCTACACCCCTCCCCGTCCCCCTCACTCTCTCCCTCCCCTACGCCCCTCCCCGTCTCCGGCACCCCCGCCCTCCCCTACACCCCTCCCCGTCGTCGTCACCCCTCCCTCCCCTACACCCCACCCCGTCTCCTTCACCCCCTCCCTCCCCTACACCCCTCCCCGTCTCCGCAACCCCCACTCTCCCCTACACCCTCTCCTTCTCCGTCACCACTCCCTCCCCTACACCCCACCCCGTCTCCTTCACCCCCTACACCCCTCCCCTTCTCCGTCACCACTCCCTCCCCTACACCCCTCCCCGTCTCCGTCACCCCCTCCCTCCGCTACACCCCTCCCCGTCCCCCTCACTCTCTCCCTCCCCTACGCCCCTCCCCGTCTCCGGCACCCCCGCCCTCCCCTACACCCCTCCCCGTCGTCGTCACCCCTCCCTCCCCTACACCCCACCCCGTCTCCTTCACCCCCTACACCCCTCCCCATCTCCGTCACCCCCACTCTCCCCTATACCCTCTCCTTCTCCGTCACCACTCCCTCCCCTACACCCCACCCCGTCTCCTTCACCCCCTACACCCCTCCCCTTCTCCGTCACCACTCCCTCCCCTACACCCCTCCCCGTCTCCGTCACCCCCTCCCTCCCATATTCCTGTTCCGGCCCGAAACGTCGACTGTACTTCTTCCTGGAGATGCTGCCTGGCCCGCTGCGTTCACCAGTATTTTTGTGTGTGTTCCTTGGTTAATGTGGCCGCCAGGGATGTAGTGAGACACTGACTTACAATGGCCACGGTCACACACAGAATCTATGGTGAAGGAACATGCGGTGCCCGTGGATACAATCCCGGGATCGAGTGTCTTATTGATTGTAATGACAGCAGTTTAATTTGTGATTTATATAGTCTTGGGTATTGCATGCATGTTTTAATTCTAATAATTTTGTCATTGAATAAACTAATGTATACATCTTAGATATTCACACATAACGCATGTACACGTGGGTTTTGGGGAGGAGGGGTGAGGGGTTTGGGAGGAAGAGGAGTGACGGGACGAGGAGTGGACTGATGAGACGGTGACCGTGGCGAAGTCAATAGGGGACGAAAAGGGGAGGCGAGAGTTCCTGTCACAAACTGGTGGTGACGTGGATCAGATAGAGTCGGGGTGAGGAGGAGTGAAACGACAGGAAGGGAGCGGGAGTGATGGGACCAGGAAGGAGGGAAAGTTATGGGACGAGCTGGGAGGGAATCTGATGGGACGGGAAGGGAGGGGAAGTTGCAGGACTAGAAAAGAGGGGTCTGATAGGACAGGGTGGGCAGGAACAGGATGGGGAGTGTGGAGGAAGGGTGGGTGGTTTCGATCCTTCGCAAATAAGAGGGACAGCAAGAAGGGGGGTGCGGACGGGGGAAAGGGGGAGCGAGGGGTCGAGACGCGATCAGGGCTGATGGGACGGACAGTTGAGTGTCTGAACGGAGGGAGAGGGGAGAGACTCACTCAATGAGAGAGGGAAGGGATCGGGTGAGGGAGCGAAATTTCCCATCGGAAAATGTTCACCACCCAGGATATGTTGGATGGCGGGAGAAAGGACAAGGGGACAGAGAGGGGAGGGTGTCAGGAGTGACGGGGTGAGTAGTGGAGAGACTCACTGGGTAACAGAGAGAGAGGGCGATGAGGAGAGGCGAAAATTGGCATCGCAAAATGGCACCATCCAGCGTAAGTTGAACAACATCGAGGTGGCGGGGAGAGGAAAGCGAGGGGAGGGGTTTGCGAGAGATGGGATGGGAAGGAGGGTGACAGGATGGTGAGGGTGAGGGAGTGACTCACTGAGTGTGGCGGGAGGGGGAGTGATTGGATGGGAAGGAGGGTGACAGGATGGTGAGGGTGAGGGAGTGACTCTGAGTGTGGAGGGAGGGGGAGTGATGGGGTGGGAAGGAGGGTGACAGGATGGTGAGGGTGAGGGAGTGTCTCACTGATTGTGGAGGGAGGGGAGGGGTTTGTGAGTGATGGGATGGGAAGGAGGGTGACAGGAGGGTGAGGGGGTGACTCACTGAGTGGTGGAGGGAGGGGAGGGAGGGTCACACCCGGTCACTGAGTGTCTGTCTGCAGAAGGTTAAATGGAGAGTTGGGAGAGCTGGGGGTGGGGGGGTGGGCGGGAGGAGAGGAGGAATGAGGAGTTGAGATTGAATAAACAGGGAGGGAAGTGAGTGGGAGGTGAGGAGAAGGATGTGACTATTTCTCCGGTGCTGGGGGAGCAGTTGTCAATGATAACCATCACAGAATGGCCACCAGCCAGGGTGAGATGGGCGGTGATAGAGGGGACAGAGAGCGGAGTGTTTCAGGAGTGACCGGATGCCGAGGGTGGGAGAGGGCGACTCGTAACAAGGGAGCTGGAACTGGGGGGTACCCACGGGGAGGAATGTGACCACGAGAATGTTACCCACCAACCCCGCACCCCCCAACTCCGTCTCCAAAATCCCGCCTTGATTTTCCTTTCAGGCCGCTCGGCCCGAATCCTTCGGGCTGTCCCGTGGAGCGGGGAACGTGACGTCACTGGGGCCCGTCAGAGGCCGGGGTGGGCGCCGGTTTGCTGGAGAAGATGGAGGCGAGGTCCGGCGGTGCGGGCTGGTTAGCGTGGATCACCACCATCCTCTGTGGGTGGGGGAGAGGGAGGGATCAGATTGAGGAGGGGAGGGGAGAAAGAGAAGGTGAGGAGAGACGGGATCCACTACCCCACTCCCTCAGCCTCTCTATCCCTCCGTCCCCTCTCTCCACTCCCTCTGTCCCCTCTTCTCCCTCCATCTCTTCCGCACCTCTCTCTCCCCCACCCTATCCTCCTCTCCCCACCCCTTTCAATCCCTTTCTGCCCCCATCTCTCTCTCTTGCTCCCTCCCGTCTCTCCCCACCCTCTTTCCACTCCCCCCATCTCTGCCACCCACGTCCCATCCCCCGCCGCCCACACCCCGGTGCACAGGAAGATCCCACTCACCACCGGAGGCCGCGCGGCGCAGCACTGGAGGTTCCCGCAGTTGACGATGGCCGTGAGGACGGACATCACCAGGGAGACCAGACAGTTCACCAGCAAAATCACCGTCACCCCGCTCACAAACCTCTGCCAGAGGGAGAGAGGGAGACAGGGGGTGAGAGAGAGAGAGGGGCTCGGGCCGGGGAAGAGAGAGACAGGAGAGGGGGGAGAAGGTAGGGATGGGAGCGGGAGTGTGGGGTAGGCGGAGGTGGGAGACCCAGACGGGGAGGAAGAGACTGGGGAGCGTTGGGTGAGGAAGAGAGGGGGTGGGTGGGAGAGAGATGGGGAGAAAGAGGAGAGGGGGCAGAGAATAGTTGATAGAGGGAGAGTCAGACAGGGGAGAGAGAGGGAGAGAGATTAGTGAGAGACAGGGTAGAGAGGGGGGAGGGAAACGTGAGAGGCAGGAGATGAGAGAGGTCGGACAGGGAGGGAGAGAAAGGTGGAGAACAGAGGGGGGAGAGACGGAGAGGGGATGAGGGACAGAGAGGGGTGAACGA